>NC_090241.1:29485640-29720640 GCF_024489055.1 Chanodichthys erythropterus
AGCTTGTGTGATCCCAGGCACAATGATTAAATATGCATACTGTTGTCACAACAAGTCTCACATGTATTATTAACAGGCAATGATCAGGCAGCTGTGATGCTATTAAAATTCATCAACAGTACTCGCATCGATAATGCGCGATTAAGAGGCAGATATGTGCATCTTTTCATAAAGCTTTATTTCCTGCTTGCGGCATGACAGAGCGTAAAAATAATGAATGGGTCTCTTTGATTGGAACTGAGACTGGTGTTTGCGGTGATAGATGGTTTATTTTGTCTGCAGATATGTCTGTTTCTTTACCAGTGAAATAATGGTTTCTTAGCACTAAAATGAAATATGATAGTGAGATTTTTTTTTTTTTTTTTTTTTTTTTTTAAAATTCCTACACCAGTGTTTTCCCTTGGGCGTCCACACTTGGTGAAAATTGGAAAGAGAGGGATTGTTGTCAGATAGACTGTTTATACTATGAACTAGCCTAAAGTCTAAAACATCTATTTTCTAATTGTGGTTCTAGTTACTGTCACACACCAGTAGTGCTTGTGTAAGCACATGAGATAATTTGTCATTGAGCCAGATTACACTGTCACCTTCATTTTGTCAAGTTAATGGCAAGAAAAAGTACAAAACAAATAGATTTTTTGTTTTTGCTTTTTGTCATGGATATGTTGATAACTACTTATAGTGATTTTTGCTCATTTATTTTTAGCAATGCTTGCTAAAATCTGAACAAACCCCTAACTGAGAATATTTTTTTTTTGTTAATTCATTTAGCTCTGTGCTACAAAAATGAATGATACATCAAATCAAGTGGCTTATTGAGGAGATGTGTGCTATTATTTTTCTAAGTTACCAGACTCTGGCAGGTAGCAACAAAAATGTAAATTTGTGAAAATGGTGACGTCATGCGCAAACATGTTCAGTCTATAGGCGTGTAGTGTTTCTTTACAAAGTGGCATCGCCATCTACTGGCCTGGCATGGCATGCATAATACAGTCTTTTAATTGTTTTCTCAGATCCGTGTGAATGGCGATAGTTTTGACAATTGTTGTGTGTACACAAAAAACACAAAGGAAAAACTTTCCCGTTTTTAGTATATCGTTGTTCTGTATCGTGTAGTTTTGAATGGAAGTGTACCTTAAAAGCTAAACTCCCCCCATCACTGCAAAAATAATGTTTCCTAATAGGTTTCTCGCCTGTCCTGCCCCCTGTCAGCCATTTTTCGGCCAATCACGTAATGTCACCCCAAGCTCACCAAACTCATACTAGCAATCTGCCAATGTCATTTAACGTATAATAAAAAATACACCCATCAGCATTAAATATGTATGTGTGCAGTAGATCTTAAACTCACATTAGAAAATCTGCAGTTTTGTACAGATCTGCCCTTAGAAAGCAAAATTTGTTTCCTTCATCTCTCTTAATACTCTCATACACATGTCCGTACAATTTGCACAAATCTTATATGGTCTATTTTTTTCCCTTTTCGTTTTATGTTGACTTCTTTGCTGACTTTCTGCAACCCCAGCATTCTTGGTATAATGCAAACTGAGTTTTGTCAGCATCTGACAGTCCCCCCCTAGGGACCCTTCAAAGTGAAGAGTCTTGGCTTCTTACACATAAAATTTCAGAGTGAACCTTGAACATTTCACATACTGTATGGAAGATTCTGTGTAGCATTTATAATGTTTTTTTTTTTCTTTTTTTTTTTTTCTTAATCTTTTATTTTTGGGGGAAATGCCCAGCTGAGAACCGAGTGCTTTATCAGGAAAGGTTTCATATCAGGGGAAAAATGTGAAAACTTTGTTCTTTGATGTTATATTTTATCTGCTAGATTTTCTCATTTAGTTGCATAATGTACAAGTTTATTTCTTTGGACCTTGATACCTAAGCAAATCAAACCATATGAAAAAACATAAATCTAAGGGTTTGAATAATTGATTTCAGAGGCAAAAATCCTTTGGGTTGTGTTGTGGTTGCAACAACAGCCTTTGAGCAACTGTATATGACCTTTCTTTGCTAACACAAAGCTTTGTTTTGTTTTTAAAAGCGGTGTTAACGCCTTCAGCAGTAGTGGTTTAGCATTTGAAGTTTTTACCTTCGAAATTAATAAAAAATTCAGCATTGTGAGGAATGATTGATTGAATGCATGGATGGCAGGATTTTAAATCAGAAAGCAGATCCTGTTTTGCTATGTGCGATAGCACAAAATCACATTATGCTATTCAGCCCGTCGTGAGCCCCAGATGTCTGTGCACGCAGGTATTATATCTCTCGCAAGCGACTTATCAAACATTTTCAAAGCACAACGCTAGCATAAGAGAGATTTAAAAAAAGAAGTATCAAAATTAACTTTGGTTGGTACCCTCATGTAAGCTAACACCTAGCTAACTTTAGCACTTTGTTTCCATCTTATTAGCCATCCTGCAAATTTTCCTGTTAATTAATAGTTAAAAGTTTAATTAAAAGTAAGAATTTAAGTGCCTGAGCTTGACCATAGAATATTTCTGAAAGTCTTGCTTATTGAATGACCTGCATAATGTTAGCGTAGCACTCCGGGTTCACAGGTAGGAAAACCAAGCCACTCAAGCCCCTTCTGTGCGTGAGATAGCCAAAGGCCACAGCTATGGATCAGATCAAACTTTGATAAATGACCAGGGCTCAGGCAGGAATCCTCCAAGACTGTTTTGTTTAATTGGCTAACGAGTGAGTGGGTTTGATTGGGCTAAGCCGGGGAGATGCTATTCGCCTGTCGATTAAATGTGCTGCTGGGGAGCCAAGAGCCTTGGCCTGAGTAGAACATTACAATGTTCTGCAAATGGATTTATCATTAACGGCACAAATGGAATGCTCACATGCCAACATGTCCAATCTCAGAGTGGTTTGGTTGAATAAGATGTAGGTATGCTGCACAGAAATATGGAGGAGGCCGGTGACGGGAAGTGCACATTGGTTTGTTAATGCTTCAGTGCATTGTTCCTCCACAGATGCAGTTAGATGCTTATTAGATTGACAACTGATTTCTTTATTGCTGTTTTGAGCGGCAATTTAAATTTTGACTTATTCAAAGCCATTATAAAAGTATTCATTTTAAGTTAGAGCCTTTCTCCAATTATAAACATGTACTATGCTAGCAATTTAAAAGAATCCAAAGTAAAAGTCAGAAGTTGAATTATTATCTCAAAGCGCTTCCTCTAAAAAAAGAACATTTCTTTTGTCATTTCGAATCACACCTGGATAATACAGAAAGTCTTTTTCACCTTTCGCTATTCATGCCTCATACTTGTCAGCGTAACTTGGAGAATGACAGGGATTGTGGTAATTGAATCAGCAAAAGGCAAAACAATTGTAACTCCCAGAGGTCAGGTTTGAAACTGTTTTTCTGTGCTGGTAGAGGAATCGACCACTGACAGATGTGACATAAAGTGTATGCCGACATTTCGTGGAGAGGAGCAGCCAACATGAATACTGCATCTTCAAAGCTTGGTCAACAGTACTCATCTCAGAGTCGAGACTGATTTATTTTTTTGTCCGATATAGTGTGAAGTGATGTGGTGAAAACTGCGTAAGTGGATATTTGAAACAAAATAAAATATATTTTGCTTAAAGGAAAACATATTTTGGTTTCTAACATTACTTTCATGACAATTAAGCACATTGTCCTCTCCAAATTATAATTTATAATTTAAAAAAATGACCATAAATGTAATACTGTAGGCCTAGAATAAATACTAATGAGATTTATGCACTTTACAATTTGCAGGTTTTTTTGTCACATTACTGTAATGAGAATTATGCATTTCTTCAAATTATCATGGGCTACTGGAGATGGGAATTGTCATGAAAATAATGTCAGTGGTCTTAAAAATAGGCTTCATATTTTTGTGGGGGAACAAGGACTTTTCTTGGCAGTTTTTGTGAGATTCTCCCAATTAAGATGGTTGGACATTTTTGGACATTTCTATATCTCCGTTGTGGTTTCCACGGTTTTACTTTATCATTTTTTTTAATTGTTTTCATTAAAAATTCTTTGCTCTTATAAAATGCTGTGTGATTAGCCTGATTATCCATTAACTGACCAATGTCTAATAGCGAAGAGCGCTCTGGATTTTTGAACATTGGTTACATACGACCACTTTCCCACTTGACTAGAGGCCAACTAATCACAGGGCACTGGTTATCCTTTCTGTCATTAATTTTCACCCTCTAAGCCACACAACCCTCCTCAGGCTGATTAATTTTCACCCTAGCATGTAGCCCCAATGCTAATTTAGTAACTCTGGGGAGGCGCAAGATTCATGAGCAGAGCCCACATATGCCATTTAGGCTCTGCTGAGAGAGGAAATGTCACCGTGTACTCTAGTTATGTTTATGCAAATGTAGTTTCCGGGCAGTAGAGTGACCTCTTTCTTCTCATGTGTGATGTTGACGGTCTTTTCTCCATCTTTTCTTTTTTTTTCTCTAACAGCTTTGACGTTCTCCTGGATTTTTAATGAGTACCCGTCATTTGTGAAGCAGGATTCTCGTCGATTCGTGTCCCAGGAGACAGGGAATCTATACATCGCTAAAGTTGAGCCATCTGATGTGGGCAACTACACCTGTGTCGTGACTAATACTGTCACCAAGACACGCGTCCAAGGTCCACCCACTCCTCTGATACTGCGCACTGACGGTGAGGATGCCTGTCAGTGTCTCAATATGTACAATTAATCCTATATGCGTTATGGAATTATGTAAATAAAAGAGATAAAAAAGAGATGAAGTATATTTTCAGTACAAATTTTATACAAAGGTTAATAAGATGTTTCTCTGCAAACTTTAAGATGCTGTGGCAGCATGTTTTGGTGCCTCTAGGCTGGCATTATCAAAGGCCCTCAAACTGAAAGGTCATTTGTCTTAGGCAGATTTAATTGTTGCTTCCTTGTGGATTTAAAATTTGATCACACTCATGTACAAGGGTGATAAAAAGAAATGGTCAAATATCATAACAGACAAACAAATTCTTATTCTACGTTTTTGTCCCCTAGGTTGATTTTAAAGGGGAAAAATTATCTTTTAACTTTTTTTTTTTTTTTTTTTTTTTTACATTAAACAACCATTCTAGTTTTTACACAATTATCTGAAGTAGTTTTAATTGGTGCCAAAACCATATTTGAGAATTTTAAGAAATACATTTCTTTTTGCTTTTAAAATAGCTAAGTTAATTGACTACTGACCGATTTATTGCTTTAGGAAGTTTATATATACATATAATAAATGTTTTCAGGTTTTAAAGTTGTCGAAAGTGCTCACAATCACATTTATGCAATTTTTACCAGAGCTTTTAAGCGCATTTAAATGGAAATGCAGTAATATACAAATATAACATATGTATATATACACTATACCATTCAAAGGTTTGTTTGTGTGTGTGTGTGGTTCAGGTAAACCCTACATTATGGGGACAAAATGTCCCCACAAAGATAGCAATATCCGAAATCCTTGTCCTTGTGCGGACATTTTTTCAGTCCCCATGAGGATTTACAGGTTATAAATCATACTAAAGAATTAGTTCACTTTCAAATGAAAATTATCCCAAGATTTACTCACCCTCAAGCCATCCTAGGTGTATATGACTTTCTTCTTTCTGATGAACACAATCGGAGTTATATTAATAAATATCTTGACAAGATTTATAACGCAATGTCAGTTATGCTTTTTTCGTAAGTTGAATACGAAAGTCGGTCTGGCGGAAGCTAGATATTTTACTTTATAATTTGTTAAATATTGGTGTTTTTCTAACACACACACATTGCTTCGAATCAGATTGCCTTTATTAACGCCCTGGAGCCGTGTGGAGTACATTTATGATGGTTGGATGCACTTTCTTGAGCTTCAAACTTGTTGGCCCTGTTCACTGCTATTAATTAGACGTGTCAGGATATTCATTAATATAACTTTGATTGTAGTCAAATACACCTAGGATGGCTTGAGGGTGAGTAAATCTTGGGATGATTTTCATTTTAAAATGAACTAATCCTTAAGTGATGTTTTTTGAAAATCTAAAAATACAAAAAGTTTTCTGTGAGGGTTGTGTTTAGGGTTAGGGTATAGAATATACAGTTTGTACAGTATGAAAACCATTATGTCTATGAAATGTCCCCATAAAACATGGAAACCCAATGTGTGTGTGTGTATGTTTTCAATTTTGAGCTCCCACTGGCAGAGATCCATGCCTTGTCTGAATTGTGGTGTAAAACATGTTGTCTAAAAACCTGATGTTTGTATCAGTAGTGTACGACCAACATGAGCCACTCAATGGCTACTGTCACAGTGTGATCTCCAGGCACAATTTCAAACCCCATTGTACATGTCTCTCTACCTGGGATGCTACAGAAGGGGATGATTACCTCTCTTCAACCTTTCCCATTTGGCAGTGCCGACATAAACGGCCAACGTTAGACATTACAGATAAGCATCTCTTTGAGTTCCTCTCAGACAGCTTAGTCGCTAGTCTGATAGCACACCTCACAAAAACACTAAAGGAGATATCAGGGCTCCGTGCTATCCCAAAAGTCTTTCAGAAGGTACAAAATAAATCATGCAATAATAATGAAAGGGAAAAAATAAAAGATTGGCTGCTTTTGAAATTGCAATTGCAGATGGAGCAATTGATACTCTTGTTGGAAATAATTGTGCATTTGAGTGACATTTGAGTGATTCTTTTTGTAGGTGTTATGGGAGAGTATGAGCCAAAGATTGAAGTGCAGTTTCCAGAGGTCGTTCAAGTGGCCAAAGGTTCAACTGTGCGTCTGGAGTGTTTTGCGTTGGGGAAGTAAGTATTATAAAGGATGACCTTAATAGAAAGAGGATGTAATCAGTCTTTGAATTTCTTTTTGTGTTTGTGATGTCTCCTCCCACACAGTCCGGTACCGTCCATAAGCTGGCGTCGGGTGGACGGAGTCCCTTTCGCTCGTAAAGTGGATGTAAGGAAAACCAGCGGTGTGATGGAAATCCCTTACTTCCAGCAAGAAGATGCGGGCACGTACGAGTGTGTAGCAGAGAACACGAAAGGAAGAAACTCTGTGCAGGGAAAGCTGTCTTTCTTTGGTAAGTTGTCTTGAAGATGCATGAATATTTGAACAGCTAAAGCCACATGTCAGATTCATTGAAGTGAAGGACATGATGCAGGACTCTGCCTTTCCAGTCTTCAGCCTTGACCAGCAGAAAATCAACTTATGGCCGGATGCTGTGCTTTAACAGTGCATCAAAATGATTAAAGCCTCCCGGTCATGATTTCTCTAATATTTTTATCCAGATTAAAAAGATGAGAGGGTGACCTTGTGCCTGACCTTCTGTTTGTGTGTTTGTGCATGTATGTGTGTGTTCCTTTCTACCAGATGGCACTGTGATTGGGATCCAATTTGACTCCAGATCAAAGCAGTTAAATTTACTATACTTAGATGAGGGGCACATATGCCAGGAAAACACTCAGCAGAGCAGCATCTGCATCAGGGATGACATCTGATTTTTTTTTTTTCCCCCAATCTAGAAGTAGTTGTTGATTTTAATACATTTTGAAGTCTCTGGACCCAATTGAAGATTGTCAGAAAATTAAAGGATTAGTTAGTGGTGCTTGCTTGTTTGCATTATGGTCATGAATTATACACTGTGTGCAGAATTATTAGGCAAGTTGATTTTCTGATCATATTTTTTTTCCAAGCACATTTTACCAATTCCAATCCACATCAATCTTAATAACTACTATTAATATTGTTTTTAATCATTTATAAGTGATATATAATTGTTCATGAAGGCTGGAAATGAAAAATGCCCTATATTCAGGTGTGCAGAATTATTAGGGAGGTTTTCTTTTACAGATAAAATGAGCCAAAAAAGAGATTTAACTCAGACGGAAAAGTCAAAAATTACTCATGAAAAGGACGCAATACTAATGTAATACTAGAAATTGCAAAGTTAAAGCATGACCATTGGACAGTGAAATGCTCATTGGGTCAGCGGGGTCATACAAAAACAGCTGGAGAAGAAAAGACACATGTTAACTGCAAAATAATTAAGAATTAAGGTGAAGAATTAAGTGTGAAACCATCAGGAACCCTTTAGTCTCCAGCGCCACCATTTCCCAGTACTGAAACCTACCTGGAGTCTTCAGAAGTGTGAGGTGTCAGGATCTCAGAGACTTAGGTTAGGTGAAGAATCCTAAAAAGCGACCTGCTCTTAATAAGAATCACAAGCTGAAGTGTTATAAAGTACATGAAGACTGGGTTTTTATAGGCCTTATAGACAGACAGCTTGAGAGTGACTCCTGAAGGACCAGCACCACATCCTCTTGTACCACTGTTTGAAGAATTTATCTTCCAGAATCTGGCAGTAAGGTGTGGGAGTTCACTTTTAGTCCATCTCTTATCCTGAAATGTCCATCTTGCAGAGATGGACTAAATGATCTTCCAAAACTTACTGCCAGATTCTGGAAGATAAATTCTTCAAACAGTGGTACAAGAGGATGTGGTGCTGGTCCTTCAGGAGTCACTCTCAAGCTGTCTGTCTATAAGGCCTATAAAAACCCAGTCTTCATGTATTTTATAACACTTCAGCTTGTGATTCTTATTAAGAGCGGGTCATTTTTTAGGATTCTTCACCTAACCTAAGTCTCTGAGATCCTGACACCTCACACTTCTGAAGACTCCAGGTAGGTTTCAGTACTGGGAAATGGTGGCGCTGGAGACTAAAGGGTTCCTGATGGTTTCACACTTAATTCTTCACCTTAATTCTTAATTATTTTGCAGTTAACATGTGTCTTTTCTTCTCCAGCTGTTTTTGTATGACCCCGCTGACCCAATGAGCATTTCACTGTCCAATGGTCATGCTTTAACTTTGCAATTTCTAGTATTACATTAGTATTGCGTCCTTCTCATGAGTATTTAATAATTTTTGACTTTTCAGTCTGAGTTAAATCTCTTTTTTGGCTCATTTTATCTGTAAAAGAAAACCTGCCTAATAATTCTGCACACCTGAATATAGGGCATTTTTCATTTCCAGCCTTCATGAACAATTATATATCACTTATAAATGATTAAAAACAATATTAATAGTAGTTATTAAGATTGATGTGGATTGGAATTGGTAAAATGTGCTTGGAAAAAAAATATGATCAGAAAATCAACTTGCCTAATAATTCTGCACACAGTGTACTTGAAATTGTGTGGCTTATTAAGGGAAAGGCTATTTTCAAAGCAATATGATTTCACATCAATATCATTTTCACCTCTAGCATGATAAAACAGAGATTTTAAGCCTTGCCAATTTAAACATTCAAGCGCAAAAAGACGCTTAAGAGAACTCACACTGTGTGAGAAGTTTTGTGTGAACACACCCGAAGACTGCTTGAATGGACAAATTCAAATACTGACAAACATAGTAGGTCATGTCTTAAGTGTTAGTTCACCCGAAAATGAAAATTCTGTCATTAATTTCTCACCCTCATGTCGTTCCACACCTTTAAGACATCTTCATCTTCAGAACACCAATTAAGATATTTTTCATAAAATTCGATGGCTCAGTGAGGCCTGCATTGCCAGCAAGATAATTAAAACTTTAAATGCACAGAAAGCTACTAAAGACATATTTAAAACAGTTCATGTGAATACAGTGGTTCAACCTTAATGTCATAAACAGATGAAAATACTTTTGTGCGCCAAAAAACAAAATAACGACTTTATTCAACAATATCTAGTGATGGCCAATTTCAAAACACCGCTTCATGAAGATTCGTAGCTTTAAAAATCTTTTGTTTTGAATCAGTGGTTCAGAGCGCGTTTGAAACTGCAAAGTCACGTGATTTCAGTAAACAAGGCTTCGTTACATGATAAGTGTTTCGAAATTTCAATGGGTCACCACTGGGGGGCATGACTTTGGCAGTTTGATACACGCTCCGAACCATTGATTTCGAAACGAGATTTGTAAAGCTTCAAAGCTTCATAAAGCAGTGTTTTGAAATCGTCCATCACTAGATATTGTCGTTATATTGATATAGTCATTATTCTTCACAGTACTGTTTCTTTCCAGGCAGGTTTCTTCAAGCATCTTAGAGACACGACAACAGTTCTCCTGGATTTAGTTTGTCTCAGTTTCATCTGTTTCTTCATGTAATCACAGACGGATTCGACGATGGTGAGATCAGATCACTGTGTGGAGCACCGGCTGTTGTCAGACTCCTTGTGTATTTAATGGCAAAATGAATGAATGTGAACGGATATTTCCTATTGACACACTGTAGTGTGTCAAAAGATATAAATAACTGGCTTAAAACCTTTTTAGGGGGGTGAAAATACTGACGTGCCTAAGACTTTTGCACAGTACTATATATATACAGTACAGTCCAAAAGTTTGGAACCACTAAGATTTTTAATGTTTTTAAAAGAAGTTTCGTCTGCTCACCAAGGCTACATTTATTTAATTACAAATACAGTAAAAAACAGTAATATTGTGAAATATTATTACAATTTAAAATAACTGTGTACTATTTAAATATATTTGACAAAGTAATTTATTCCTGTGATGCAAAGCTGAATTTTCAGCATCGTTACTCCAGTCTTCAGTGTCACATGATCCTTCAGAAATCATTCTAATATGCTGATTTTCTGCTCAATAAACATTTATGATTATTTTCAATTTTGAAAACAGTTGCGTACTTTTTTTTCAGGATTCCTTGATGAATAGAAAGTTCAAAAGAACAGGATTTATCTGAAATACAAAGCTTCTGTAGCATTATACACTACCGTTCAAAAGTTTGGGGTCAGTATGAATTTTTATTTTTATTTTTTTGAAAAGAAATGAAAGAAATGAATACTTTTATTCAGCAAGGATGCATTAAATCAATCAAAAGTGGCAGTAAAGACATTTATAATGTTACAAAAGATTAGATTTCAGATAAACACTGTTCTTTTTAACTTTCTATTCATCAAATAATCCTGAAAAAAAATATTGTACACAAATATTTTGTACAATTGTACACATTAAATGTTTCTTGAGCAGCAGATCAGCATATTAGAATGATTTCTGAAGGATCATGTGACACTGAAGACTGGAGTAATGATGCAGAAAATTCAGCTTTGCCATCACAGGAATAAATTACTTTGTCAAATATATTCAAATAGAAAACAGTTATTTTAAATTGTAATAATATTTCACAATATTACTGTTTTTACTGTATTTTTAATTAAATAAATGTAGCCTTTGTTAGCAGAAAAAAAAATAAATAAATATATATATATATATATATATATATATATATATATATATATATATATATATATATATAGTTTATGGCATTGAGTTTTGCACAGGCAATAAAAAATAAAATGATTCTAGTTATTCTGTGACATTTATCATGGTAATTACCTGTCACATTTATTAGTTAAGGATTTCAATCTTCCAAACAGTGAAACAAAGAAACAAACAAAAGAGAAAAAACTGAGATTAAAACATGGAAATTACATTTACATTCTATTAATTGCATGCTCAGCTTCGGCCTACATTTGTTTACCAGTGCAAATTGGCATGAATTGTAAAATGAGACCCCAATGGGTAGGCCTGGGTTTCTAGCTAGTGTATTGTGACTCAGAGGCTTATGAAGTGAAGCATATTAAATATGGACTTTAAAATCAAGGGTTCATAACCTTTTCCCTTCACCGCCGTGTTGGCTCCGTGGCATTGTTCATACAAGACAGCTACCTATTAAGTAAGTACCTGTAGGCTAGAGAGCACTGGGATTTATCCTCCTCTTATGGGATCTTGCACTGGCTCTAATGCTATACCCGCATGCCCAGTGGCCCATTTACAGGAATAGTCTGCACTGAGCTCGCTGAATGTTTTATTATCCCTGTTGTCTCATTGTTTATGTTCCAAACAATGTGGAATGTGGGGGGACAGGTTCTTAGAAAAGGGAAGTTCTCCTAATGGGCTTCCCAGATGCGCAATGTAGCGGTGATTTATAAATGTATTAATTAGATAAATAGCTTCTGCATATTGTAAAAGCTAATGTAATCCAGCCAGGGAGGTGATTCGTCCTTGGTGTGGTTGTGTTTCACTAATGCTCTCACTACTCGGCTCTCGTGCACCATTCTGTTTTGGAGAGACTTGATATTTATGATAATTCACCTCGATTTTCGCTTCGCTTCCGCTATTCCTCAATCGTTTCCACCCCCGTCTCACCTCTTCTTCTGTCTATAATTCAGCCACAGTATAAGTAGAAGGAGACAGACCTTTAGCGTCTGGTTAAGTTGGATTACCTGTGGGTACTGAATAAGAAAGATGCAGGTTTTTGCATCTCACACTAAATCAGCATTGATTTTATCAACCAAATTATTGATGAACATGTTTGTTAATGAAGGTTTTTTAAATTTTGTCAATGATAGCAAAGACAAAAAATGTGCATAATAAAAATTTGATTTTTACATTATTTCAATGCGATAATTAAATGATTTTAATTAAGTGACGATGAAAACACAACACAAGTTATTAATGTTTTTTGAGGAACAAGTTTTGACATGGTTAAAAACTGATACATGTTAAAATTAACATACACCACCGTTCAAAAGTTGGAGTCAGTCATTTTTCTTTTAAAGAAATTAATAATAGTAGTCCAATTGACTTGGAATTTGAGTTGAATTGACAAAAAGCATATTTGTCAATTCAACTCAAATTCAACTTGAATTACCTATATGTCAAATATTAGCTAAGATGGCCACCATCGACCATCTGCCAGTTATTACCCATTAAGCTGTTCGCAATTATTTACAACACACCTCTAAACCACAGCAGGCATGTAAATAAACAGTGGCGGGTTGACACTTATCTCGTACACGGCTCTGGGATTCTTCTATGGCAGGATTAGCCTAAGGACAGTCCTCTTGACTGCCACTCGGATCTCTCTCTCCCTTCCTCTCTATTTCTGTCTCTGTATCTCATTCTCTTCCCCACTGTTTTTCCCTTTGCCAGCCAGGTGATAAAAATCTGTAATCTTATTTTGAAGTCTCATGGAATTAAGCCTACGAGACATTCGTCAGCAGAGTGGGGGAATGAGGCGATCAATAAGTGTATCTCATGTTTATCACTTCCACTGGCAGCAGCAAAGCAGGAGGAGACACTCAAAGCCTTTCATTCTTTCTGCTTACGTTGGCTTGATTAGAAATTGCCACAAATGTTTTTGTTGCCTTCATTAGTCGTTTCTTTGCTTGGCTCTGAGGATTGCGTACCTCTAACAGGAGCACATAGAAAGAGGCATTATTTAAGAATGATTTTGTGTGTACTAGTGGCCTTATCAATATTAATTATTAAGGGGTCATGTCATAAATTTTTGAATTTTTTTCCCCCCACATATTATGTAAGTCAAGTTTTTACTTCAACATTTTTCACCCCATACAGTATCTAATCCTTAGAAATAAATAGATTTTTCATAATATGAACACTTTAAAGAGACACAGTTAATGGTTGAATGTGGCATTCGGTAGGTCATGTACGTTTCTTACATCAAGAGTTTCCCAATACAAAGAAAAGCTAAAGGTATGTTCTTCCATAGAGTACATTATGATTGCTAGGGACATTGAAAACATCTATCATAATCACAGTATGCTACTGAATAAGCATTCAGTTGGTATTAAGGATGCTGAAAGCTCATTTTGACCTCTCTACCTCTCATTCCTCTCAAGTTTGACTTGTGGGCGTGAAATGTTGAGAGTGATTGTGTGCCCTGTAGGCAAGGCTAAGTCAGGCCCTGACTGCTTACTCTCATTTAAACAGTGGGGTTTAAAAGTCAATACTCTCCCACTGAGTGTGAGATAGACTGAGTGGCAGTGACTAAGGGATCTAAGCAGCACTTCGGTTTTCAGTAGCAAATGTTTGACATTTGTGACTGAAATATGACTGGTTTGTAGCAACAGCAATATAATTAAGTGTATCTAAGTGTAATTAAGTGTCAGTTTACCCAAAAAATTAAGTTTTCTCATCATTTTGCTATTATGTTATTCTAAACATGTTTGACTTTCTTTTTTCTTTCAAATACAGAAGGATTTTGAAGAATTGTTGTCACTCTTTTCAATGCAAATAGTGCCTAAGAGACTGGGGCTTTTCAATATTCAAAAAGGATACAAAAGCACAATAAAAGCAATACTGTAACCAAATGTTCACAGTTGGGGGGACCAAATGTTAAAGTTGAATATATGATCAGTGGAAAACCCTGCTAAAAAAAAAAAAAAAAAAAAAAAAAAAGTTGCTTAAGCACTGTATTCCAAATCCTCTAGAGTCATGCAATAATAGCAATAAAGAGACCAAAATGTAAGCTGTTCACCAATAATCATCCTGTCGAATAACTGCTGTGGAATTTTGGAAGTTTTGAACTCAAGAACCACATCAGCCTAGTTCATGAATTAATCATTAAGACCAGGATTGTGAACAAATGATTCATTGAAAAGACTGGACTCAAAAGAATGATTCATTTGTGAATCTGACATCACTACTTCCCATTTCTAAACTTTACCTTTTACACTTTCAATGTAAGTGACCATGTGTTTACATTGTTCATTGTTTGTTTGTTCTACCTTTTAGCTTCCTTATAAGGAAAATGTCCATAAATGACTCCCTAAATGTCCTCTTTGTCAATTATTTACTAGGTTTGAGTTACATGCATTTAAAAGATAAAGATCAATACAGCTTGTTTATAATTAAGCCATAATTTACCCTAACAGTATTGGTTGAGGTAGTTTATGGTATTAGCTTTTGGACAATACTAATATATTAGATGGGATTTCCTTTATATACCCATCTTAGTGGAAGTGTGAATCATGTGGGCCAGACTGCTTCTACTGTCACTGCTGTTGTTGTTTTTTATGTAGCATTTTTGTGATTACATCACACCATCTCTCATAGTTCATGAATGTCCGCTTTGAAGGACACGTAACAGGTAATAATGAAGGTTAAAGTAATTCTGTGTAGTCATTACCTCTTCTGTTTGTTGTTTCAGCCTCCCCCCAGCTAATTGAGAAGCCCCAGGATGTGCAGAAGGCCATAGATGACTCTCTAGTGTGGGAATGCAAGGCCACAGGGAAACCCAAACCCTCTTACAGGTGGATGAAGAATGGAGAGAACCTGGAGCCCACTGAGGTCAGTTCACCTCTGAGGTTTGAGGACGGTCACCAAACTTCTGACAATGATTAATAATAGAAATTGCATGAATGATTACAGTTTCCCCAAAAGTGAAAATTTGTTCATCATTTGCTCACCCTCATGACGTACTTTCTTCTGTGGAACACAAAAGAAGATATTTTGAAAAACTTTTTGTCCATACACTGAAAGTCAGCTGGGTTTGGTCCCTTTTGACTTCTATTGTATGGCTAAAAACAGCTGGAACATTGTTCAAATTATCTTCTTTTTTCTTCCACGTGAGAAAGAAAATCATACAGGTTTGGAATGGCATGAGTAAAGAGTGACAGAATTTTCATTTGTTAGTGATCTATCCTTTTAAATGTTATATTTGAAAATTTAGCTTTAGTTCAAAGAATTTACAGATCATATCAAGTGTATTAAACAAAATTCAAAGAAAAAAGTCTGTTTTTAGGTTATGTCAGCGATTTGGTAACAGCAGACACAGTAGACATGCCAGCCATCTTTATTAACCTTTTGAGACCGATGCTTTAGAGTGTATTCCTTAATGGCTTCTCTATAACCATCTAAATCAAAGTGAATCCAGTGGAGTGCCTGATATGTCATTCTGCGGACCTTCAATATAGGCCACTCCAGAATTATCAAACCAATAGGAAAAGACAAAATTGAGAACATAAAAGCTTCCAAATATCACCACTTGTTCTGACAATGAGAGGGAATAGCTCCCCAAAAATGTAATAAACTCAAGGTGGCAATAGCTAGAAGAAAGCACTACCAATACTCCCTAACAACACATTTTAAAGATTGAACCAACACATTTTCATTTCATACCTCTTCCTTTTTTGTGAGTTTGTCAAAGTTATTTTTTAGATGCTTGAAGGTGATGTGAAATGACTTTTTCAACCCATTTTACTTCCTTTATGTGACTTTTCAGAATGTTTAATGTGAAAAAATGTAGGGGCTTGATTTTTATCCATTGGGAATTTATTGGATCATGAAAAATGTGCACTTCAGTACTTTGCAGTTGAGTTTACTTTCCTGAAACACTGCCAGTATCTGTTGGTTGAAACTTCAGCAGCCTTGGTGAGATCCATTTGAGGTGGAGAAAGTTATGACATATTTGATAAAAGACAACCATTGTTTTCTTTGGAATAACATGCTCTGATAAATTATGCACAATAAGACCAGTGAAGTGCATTAAGTAAGTAAATAGGACAGTTTTGATTTCATGTCAACTTTATATAAGGTGCATAGAGAAGCATGCTAACTAAGGCTCTTCTAAACAACGTTACTGCTCATAAACATCCTTACTGGTTTGCAACCTACAAACATCACCAAACAACACAAGCACAGCATATGAAGACATTTAAGAAGTCTTTAAATAAAGTAAAATACATTTAATGAACATTAAGGCTTGATTTAGTACAGTAATTCGTAATGCAAGATGCAACAATCTCCCATTAAATCTCTGAGCTAAAAGAGCTGATTTAAAGGCCGTTTTCTTGCAGGCCATTAGGAGAAGCCCTATAAACCTTTATTGTGCACTAGACAAGCTCTTATTGTTTTGTCTTTCTCTGAAATCCATTTAAACTATGGTGAAAGAGGTGATAAACATTTATATGTCTCGACACTCTACACTCTAAAAAAAAAAAAAAAATTGTTCTATATAGTACTAAAAGTGGCTCTTTGGCCACTTTAAGTGCTGTAGCACCAAATCTGAGGTGCTATATAGCACCTCTACCGTATACAGAACCTGTTAAGCCCCTGTATGGTTCTTCAGTAGTTCGTCAGTGGTTCTCTGGGGTGGTTAAGGTGCTGTATAGCACCACTGCCTTACAAAGAACCTGTTAAGCCCCTTTAAAGGTTCTAGACGAGCCAAAGAACCACTGTTGGTGCTGTTTAGCACCATTTTTGTTGAAGAAATATTAAAATGCGATATGGCACCTCTTATGGGTTCTACATAGCACCATTTGACAAAGGTTCTGTAGAGCACCTTTACAGATATGGTGCTACATAGCACCAAAAGTGGTTCCCCTATGATTACGAGCAAAGAACCAATTTTACTGCTATATAGCACTTTTTTTTAGAGTGAGGTAATACACAACCTGTCTCCACTGAGAGCATTTCACCCTCAAACTCTCAGCGCATGA
Organism: Chanodichthys erythropterus; assembly: GCF_024489055.1. NCBI lineage: Eukaryota > Metazoa > Chordata > Actinopteri > Cypriniformes > Xenocyprididae > Chanodichthys > Chanodichthys erythropterus. The sequence goes on from NC_090241.1 coordinate 29,502,947, forward strand.
AGTTATTTTTAGAGACTAGTAGCTCTTTGGCACAACTATGGTGTGGTGAATAAACAAATCAGTAAACTTCATGTAAATTAGCCTCTCTATGCGATGTGGGTGCAAACAAAACAAAAGATATTGATCCATTTAGAGACACTGGCTGTGTGTGTGCTCAGAGACATGGTCACTTGTCTTTCTTCATCTGTCACTCATTCTTTTTCATCTTTCACACCACCAGATTAGAATATCTATCAGCTCTGCATAATTAGCAGTCTGTCCATTTCTTTGTTTTGCACTTTATTAGAGAGCGGTTCCAGCAGAACACACTGCAATCAAAAAAGCTCAAATAAAGTTCATTTACATGCATTGGACCTCAGGAAAGGATTTTTAATGCAGATTTTGCTGGTTGGGATTAACATTTGTTGAATGAATTTGTATTTGAAAACCAAATTTGCATAATGATCAATGCTTTACAGGTGTGTTTGTGTGCCAAGGCAATTGCCAAAAGGTGCACTTGAATTTAAAATGCAATAAAATCTTTTCATTTTGCATTTATGGTTTTAAAAATTATTTGAAAGACCTTGTGCCTTCCTGGAAGCACATCTCTTTGAGAACTGAATAAATACCACCCAGTTTGTACTATGACAGACTAATGTCCCAAGGGCACAACAATCTCTTGATTGAATCATGGCCCTAGCTTACATTTGGATTCCGAAATGTTGATTTTCAATGTATCCCGGTTAAATGAATTAATCAGTGCAGAATTATTACAATCTCCAAATGTCACCGTCAACATCAGAGCTTTAATCAATTGTATAACTAAAGGTCATTGATGTAGCAAAAGCAGGGGTTGGTGACTTATACCATTTGTTATTTTCATTGTGCTTAATCAATTGGGACCTTTCATGTTCTTTCTGCCTTATTGGAACGCAGCATTGCTAAGGTGACCAGCTGAAAACCTCTTCTTTGTAAATCACTGTGATGCTCTAGTCACTAAGAGAAAGGAATATGATGTGAGGCACATACCGTATCTTGGCTAATCTAGTAATAAACGTGTCAATGATCTCGTTCACCCGTATCATTGCGCTTTTTTGATACCAGCTCGTACTGCTTACGCAGAATCTAGCTTATATTTGTTGTAGTTTAATTTAAAATGCACCCTATAACATAAAACGGAGTGTTTACAACAGCTATGAACATGTAATGAGGCCTAACATGCATGGTATTTTGAACAAAAGGAGACATTATCATCTTTTAGAAAGCGTAGATTTAAATCAAGACTTAGGAAATGAAAACGTCACGCACTTCACACGCACTTCATATCAGGATGAGAATTTGCCGCAACTGTAGTCATGCATTGCGGTTTATGTCCTGACCCTACGGATTTTGAGCAGTGACATTGCCAATCGCTGCATTTCAGCGCAGATGTGCAGATGGTTCCCTCCCTCAGGTACTGCCACATGCAAAACTGCTGATTTAAGAGGAACGTCACGGTTAATTAGTGCAGTAGTAAAGTGAAGCATCGCCTCACTCCGAACTGCTATATGCCACCTTGTGATTTTCTTATTTGTCCCATATTGTGCATTTGTCCCTTCCTCCTTATCTCCATTTCAGACTACACCAGCACAAATTTCATTCAAAAGCAGATAATCCGAAGGACCGACTGCTGTTATAGTGGTGACTACAGTAAACACTTTAGTAACATTAAAGGAAATTGAAAAATTAATTATTCAAAAATGAGTTTACTCAAAGATTAAAGTTCTGTCATTATTAACTCCGAATGCCATTCCAACCATAAATGGCAGAAATAGTAAGAGTGTTATTCCAATTTAGTAGCTGGGATTTTTTTTTTAACACTGGTTATGAAGGTTTACAAATGCATACCATTATGATAAACAGAAAAAAATAAAATCCAAAAATATAAATAAAAAAAAAATAATAAAAAATTTTTAAAACACATTTTAACTTAATGTTTGTTTTAGGTATTGTTTAGGAATAACTTTTGTCTTCAAAATTTAAAATAGGCTTATTTCCCCACATAAATAACATATATGTATACAGGACACTAAATCATCAGTTCAACTGATTAGTTAAAAAAAAAACAAAAAAAAAACAGAATCATTCAGGAACGAAATGCTTGACTGCCCTTATGAATGAGTGGATCTTTTCATTCAAAAATACTAAATCACTCAGGATGACTGTGTCACGATCACCAGCTGGTGTGCCCTGGATATCCACCAGAGGGCGTTCCCCTCTTGTTCATTGTTATTCTGTCCTGGACTACAATTCCCATTACCCGTTGCCTGGACTCCTGTGATTTACTTGATTGTGTTTGCCTTTATAAGCCCTGTGTTTTCTGTCGGTCTTTGCGAAGTCTTGTATGTGTCACTACTGCATTTCTAGTTCCCTGTTTCTTGGTTTTTATCTTCTGCTTGTCTCCCTGAATTTCCCTATTTGCCTTTGTCTTGGACTTTGTTTTATGCTTGGACTTTTTGCCTGTTTTTGGACTTCGATTGTGGATTACCCTTTTAATAAATACTGCGTTTGGATCTTCAACCTAAAGTTTCGGAGCAGTACAAGACAGATTGTCTTTATGAATAAATCATTAAATCTTTTTCTCAACCAATTCATTAAAAACACAGATTAATTTAGGAATGATACAACTGTGTGTTGCTTGGATATGCCCAACAGTGGATTTATCTCCGGCTTCACTTGGAGTTATTTTCATTGGCATAGCAAAAACAGACAGATTAATTGGCAATATTGTGTGCAACACATAAGTTACTAAATATTCTTGTTTATTGAACTATTGGACTCTTATATAAAAGCAATATCACACTCGCAATCATGATGTCGGTCTGAATGTCAACGTGGCTGTGATACGAAGAATAAATTTAAAGAGCAAAATATGAAATATGAAAGGACAGAATACCACAGCAGAGAGTGTTCTGCCACTTTTCATGCCAATTTTTAATATGAACCTGTCTTTTTATGAGGCTTTAAAATATTGTTTATGCCTGTTGGAAGGGAGCATGAGGTGGAAACTAAATGCTCTCCAAGGTGATTATATATATAGAGAGAGAGAGAGAGAAAGAGAGAGAGAGAAAGACACTTTTGTTTGCAGTGTCCTGGGATGTAAGATGTCTTGGGAGTATTGAAACCTGGTTTACCCATTTTATGTTGTTTTTTTTTAATACTCTATATTCATCAAACAAGTTTAGTTAACATCAGAGGACATGCAAACTTCATTCCATCACATGCTCGAAATGGTATAAAGCTGTCAGCGTTAAAATATTATCCCAGCTTGTTTATAATGGCAAACATCATCCAGCCTCCCAATGACTTGTCCACGGAATATAGAGGCTCCAGCTCTGGTTAAGAAGAAAACAAGCCGGGGCTTTATTTCCATCTCATAAACATACAGATTTATTACCATCGTTTTTGAGCAGCCTCCCTACGCAGTGTCTCCCATTAGTAATGAACACTCAGATTTATGATTGTTTCCATCAACCTCCAGTCGTAATTTACCTTCCCAGACACGTTGTGCTTTTATGCAGATTAGCAGTCTCAGTAAAAGACTCTTAACTGAGATATCCTGTTTTCCACAGGAGAGGGTGCAGGTCATTAATGGCGCCCTGTCCATCACTCGCCTGGAGCTTTCCGATATTGGAATGTACCAGTGCGTGGCTGGGAACAAGTATGGAGAAGTGTACTCCAATGCTGAACTCAGAGTTATTGGTAAGTAAAACCTGGTTAATCGCATTTGACTGAAATATTGGTGTTGGTTTGTAAAGTTGTAATGACTGCATTAATGAAGCTTACACTCTGTCTCAAATGTATGCTCTTGATAATGGCCAATTATGAGCCATAATGTAATTAGATGTTTAATAATGTTCATTGCATGTGCAAGTATGCATTTTGTTCTTATTCTGTCAAGGAGATTGTTGTTGTTTAAAAGTTAATTTATGCCTCACTTGTAGCACACAACAGAAGTAACGTTTGGTTCAAAGAGGCTTCCCAAACCCTCCCCTATCTGCCATTGGTTGGATAAACTGATAGCCCTGCCCAACACTCAGCATGTTCTTTTTGAGTGAATCAAAAACATACAGCTTAAGCATTGTAGTTCGATTCCTGAACAAATGACTCATGTGAGCATGTTCCTTTTAAGTAAATCAAAAAATACAGTGCAGTCTGATAGTGCAGTCTGATTCCTGAACGAATGACTTGGTAACACTTTAGTTTAGGGTCCAATTATCACTATTAGCTAGTTGCTTATTAGTATGTATATTAGTAGGATATTGGCTGTTTATTAGTACTCATAAAGCACATATTCTACATCCCTCAATCATTCCCAATACCTACTAAACAACTACCTTACTAACTATTAATAAGCAGTAATTAGGAGTTTATTGAGGCAAAAGATATAGTTAATAGTTAGTTAATAGTGAGAATTGGACCCTAAACTAAACAACATGTCCTCCAACCAATATGCCCATATAGTTTGTTTATTACTTCCCTGAAATACGACCCATAGGAGCGTTTACTAAAGTTGCGCCCCTTTCGACAACAGGACACTTTCATTTTAATGCATTGGACCCTCTTATCTGTGGCATATTTCGGGTTTCGCGTAGCTCAGTTGGTAGAGCATTGCGATATACAACAGTATGCAATCATGTGATCATGCGATCGTGGGTTCGATCCCAGGGAACGCATGTGCTCATAAAGTGTATATGCACTCTAAATCACTAAGGGTAGGTGTAGTCGTTAATAAAAAAATGAGTTTTGCTAAATGGAAATAGGACAAATTGTGGGTAAGAGACCGTGTAAAAAGTCCACACATTGCATTCAGATTGCATAACCTACAGTGTTGTCCGATTCTTAAACGAATGACTCATTTTAAGTGAATCAAAAACATACAGCACAAACAGTGTCTGATTTCAGAATAAAATTTTATGTGTGTGTGTGAATCAGACACATGGTGAATGTTTGTTCATATAGTGTAGTGTGTGTGAATCAGACACATGGTGAATGTTTGTTCATATAGTGTAGTTAAAGAACAAGTTATACATTTTGTTGGTTGTTTTCTAAAAATGAATGAAATATGCTATCAATTTTTTTTTGTTTAGTAATGTTGTCTACTTTATAGTTAATACCTTATTGGATTGCATGTATGCTGCATATATTTTCAAAGCATTGTTTTAAATTTAATATTTGTAATATTGAAATTAATTGTATGGCAATGTAATTGCATTTTTTGTTTCCAAATATACTGTATATTCGTTAAAAGTCCTAAAGAAATGGTTCATTCTAAACCAGCTCATGCAATTGATAGAGCCAGAAGCTGATACAGTATGTTGGGACACTCAAACACACAGCAATGTTTTGAAAGCGCCGTAGTGTTTACATTTGTTCAGGGAAGTCAACCAACAAATGACTTAATACAAATGGTTACTGCATATTAAACTGACATTGCGATTGTCACGGGCAGTAACATGCACTAAACTCCAGAGCTGTGTTTACTTGCCATCTACAGCAACATTCTATTCACCCACAACTTTCTTTGTTTATTGTTTTGCCATAAAAATTCAGCCGCCAAAGTGGCCAAGAAACTGAACTCACAGGAGAATAATTGTCAGTCCCTTGTGCAGATAAAATAATTGCAGTGCCTTTTAAAAGACAGAGAGTGAAGATTGTAGAGCTGGAGAAATTATCATAATAAAAACTCATTTGAGTGCGGAACGTGGGAAAAAAAGAGGAAAGGACGTGACATTTTCCCTTTGTTTTTCTTAGCAGAGAGAAGGAGCGTGTGATAATTAAAGTGCACCACATACGCCAAGCCTCTGTTCTGCCATCTCTGTTTCTACATCATACGTACCCACGTACACATGTCTTCCTTTGAAGTACAATGATTAGAGAGGATGTGCTCTAAATCGTCCTTAATCCTCATGTCTGCTTACCTGTAATTATGGTCAATTATGAAGGGAATAATTGGCCTGATGCTTGATGGACTTTAGTTGTTAAATATTATTGTTCTTAAATATTTCACTGGTTCTTTATGTGTCATTTATTTATTGGCACAATAAGATACAGGATGCTAAATAATGGCGGATAATGGTGGAAATGTCAAAGCAAGATTCAAACTTGTGACTATATGAGCACCACAAAGCAAACCGCTAGGCCACAGCTCTGGCGTTTGTTTTTTTTTTTCTTTTTTTAGCCTGTTCTATTTTCACAATACCATAGCTAGTGATCAGATTGCTTTTATATACATGAATAATGTAATTATGAGTCATTTAAATTACCCCATGACATTTATTTCTTTCCTGTGTTTATTTTGTTTACACGTTATTTCAATATTCCACTTTAGACATTCTACTAACTCTCATTCATTTCAACCTCATGTGAACTAACTCTCATTAGAGTATTAGTAGACTGTTAGGTTAGGGTTAGAAGAATAAGTTGACATGTACTTGCGTTGGTACTTAGAGTAAGTAGAATGTCTGTTGGGGGACCATCAAAATAAAATGTTAGCAGATATTAAGCAGACCATCTTTAATACTCTAATGTGAGTTTGTTGACATGTAGTTGCAAAGTTACTATAGTTAGTAGAATGTCTAAAGTGGACTACTGAAATAAAGTGATTTTTAAGAGAAAGACAGTAAATTTTTAAGTGTGTATATATACAAAGTTCTGTCATGAAACTCTAGCTGGCACAGTCTGAGGTTGCACAGTGCACAGGTTCTTAACTTACCTGCTTGCAATCAGATCATTCTCTATAGGGCACAGCTGATTGGTTCCTGCTGTATCAGCTTGCGTGTTCAACCTTCAAGTGCATTTGCCTTAGCAGTGCAGAGTACTTTCAGAAACCCTACACCTTCCCCAGCTCCACCTGTATAGATCTGCTATGGGTAATTCATGTACGCTATATTGTACAGCAGCAGCATGTCTCACTTGCTCACAGCAGCGTGTCATGTATCTGTTGGCAGTAGCAAGTACTGTACTTGCTCTGCAGCAGCAGCGTAGCAGATCTGTTCTGCCAAGACCAAAAATATCAACATTGTCATACCCATTATCGTGCCAAACGCTCCGACAGAAATCAGCTTAAAGTTAATTTTGTGTTGTCACTGTACTTGTTTTGATTATAAAACATTCCTTTATTTGTATGTAACTGAAAATAGTTGCATGAGAGTTTTAGCTATTAGTTTGAAGTTGTGAAACATTTTCTGTGATTTCTGTTGACGTATACTCTTAATATAATTTAAAACTTGCTCTTTCATTTCAGCTATCGCTCCTGATTTCTCCCAAAACCAGCTGAAGGGCCTCACTTTAGTGAAAGAAGGTGGCGATGTTCTCATTGAATGCAAGCCCAAGATGTCTCCTCGAGGCACAATCTCCTGGCGCAAAGGCAACGACGCCCTCCGAGAAAGCAGCAGGTAATCCCTTATCCCACTCAGATGTCATTAGTCATATCTGCAGAGCCTTTCCTCTGTTTGCAGTCTTTTTATATAATGCTACAAAACCAAAGCTTTTCCAGTTTGATCCAGGAACAGTCAACTGGACTGTGGGATGATGAGCCCACAATACTGCGTTTATGCTCCAGATCTGGTTTTTGATATAACGTCTTTGTCAAATCATTTCTGTTATTCACAGCAACAAAGCACTGCCACTGACTTTAGCCATTCATCTCTGCCTGTGGAATCCCACTACAACAGCCAGAGAAAAAGCATGTCTCAGCATGTCTCTGCTAAGGGTCACAACGATATGTCTCTGGTGGGCTTTGTGTTTCAGCTTCAAATGCTCTTTTCTCTTTCTTTCATTTTGTTTTACTATCTCCTTCTGTTATTTGCTCACTCCCCTAAATACAAGAGCCTCGTAGTGGCCCATTTTATGCAGACGTGTACTGCAGATCTCTAATGTGTGTGCATAACCTGGTATTGCTGAGTTCAACATGTTCCTGGGTCAACATTTTTGTTGATCCTGGAACAACATTCAAATCAACCAATCAAGTTTGAGGGACAAGTTTACAGATTATGTCAAGTTTAGGCTTAAAATCATGAATTGGTGCTTCTACATCAGTGTTATTCATCTATCATTTCCCTCTGATTTTTGGGATAACTTATTAGGTTTAGGGGTAGGAATAGGGTTAAGACTAAATCTTCAGACTAGAATGTTGTTCCAGGATCAACAAAATATGTTGACCCAGGAACGCATCTAACTCAGCAATATCAGGACGTGCATGACCCTGTTATCAAACATACTGCCTTAAAATATTATAAAATGAAATATGAAATCTTATATACATATACTAATATAATTATATAAAATATTATAAAGTTAGGGTAAGGTGAATGCAAATTGTATGTTATTAATCACAATACCGTTCAAAAGTTTGGGATCAGTAAGATTTGTTTTTTGAAAGAAATTAATACTTTTATTCAGCAGTGATGCGTGAAATTGATCAAAAGTGGGAGTAAAGACATTTATAATGTTACAGAAGATTTCTATTGATTTCTATTCTACTTCTGTGGAACTTTCTATACATCAGAGAATCTTGAAAAAGAATGTATCACTGTTTCCACAAATATTGTTTTCAATATTTATATTAATAAGAAATGTTTCTTGAGCATCAAATTAGCACATCAGAATGATTTCTGAAAGATCGTGGGACACTCAATACAGGAGTAATGATGCTGAAAATTCAGCTTTGCCATCGCATGAATCGCATTGTAAAATATATTTAAGTAGAAAACACTTATTTTAAATTGTAATAATATAATACAGTTTCACTGTGTTTTTGATCAAATAAATGCAGACGTGGTGAACATAAGAGAATTCTTTCAAAAATCTTACCAACTCAAAACTAAATGTAAATGGTAGTGCGGATCAGATCATAGTCTGGATCAGTTTGTGTTTTGACTGGTTAACCAACTGGTTTCCCATCATGACCAGCTGACAAACCTTTCTAAAACCAGCAAAATAGACCAGTCTATCTCTAACTGGTTTATGCTGGAGGTTTTTCTTCCAGCAAGGCTATGGCATCCAAAAATACTGTCTAAAGGCATTAGATTGTATTTTTAGGACACAGTATTTCATCACTTCAACTGTGGTGAAGTTTTCTAAAAGATGCACATTTTGCACAGAGATCAGTGAGCACACATAATTATTCGAATGAAACCTGATGTTCTTATTATCAGCTCCTGTAAGGATCATGCAGTCCCTCATAACTGGACTTTGCAGGTTTATCAGATGATTCCCTCCTGAGCAAAGGCAGGGTGTTAATCAACTTCTCTGCACTCTTAGTAGGAGGTCAGCGTCCCTGCCAGACCAGCCTTTATCAACAAACATATGTCCCTGTCTCAGCCAGACCCAGCTTGATACAAGTGCAGTATGTCACCGACCCAGAGCGTTTGCGTTTGACCACACTGAGATAGGCAAAGTTCAGTGCGTCTGCGTGTGTTTATGTATGCATCTGTCAGTGTGTGCACACCACGGTTGCCCGTCGTTTACATATACAAAGTTGGTGTTGGCACTCATCAAACAGAGTGGCGGGCCGTTTGCATAGAGGTTATGCTGTCAATGTCCTTGTGCTGTCCTGTGTGAGAGGACAGCAAAGCTGATGAATTCTTGAAGTATACACCTTGAAGAGTCAAGGCAGAAAATTGATTTGCCATGAGACGGCTTTCTTTCTTTCACTATGTTTTGCATCTCTTCATTCTTCTTTTACACACTATATTCAGACATTTTATTCACAAACAGAATATGTGTTGTCCAGTTTGTTATGGTTTAATTTTGGGAATCCTTGCGCAGAATATCTTTTGAGCGCTTATGGTAAGTTACACTTAAAAATGTCTGAATGTGAGTGCATTCGATGACGTATTTTCAAAAAGGATAAACGTGCACCATTTTAAGCAAAACAATATATATACAATGGAAGCTTGTTTCAGCCAATAAATACAAAATAAAAAAGGAAATTTGCGACTTTTTATCTCACAATTTTGACTTCTTTTCTCAAAATTGCGAGATATAAACTTGCAAATGTGAATTACAATGTCAGAATTGCGAGTTATAAACTCACAATTGCCTGTTATAAACTCACAATTCTGATTTCTTTTCTCAGAATTGTGAGATATAAAGTCCAATTCTGAGGGTGAAAAAATGACTTTTTTTCTCAGAATTGTGATTTTATATCACACAATTCTGCCTATATAACTTACAATTCTGACTTTATAACTCGCAATTGTGAGTTTATATCACGCAATTCTGAGAAAAAAGTCAGAATTGTGAGATAAAAAGTCACAATTATACCTTTTTTATTTTTTATTCATTGGTGGAAACAAGCTTCCATAATAATCTGTTGAAAATGAAGATTAAAAAAAGCATTTAGATGGTTGTCACACTTAGTGAAACATGCTTAATTGCAGGTCACTGACTTCATAAATCCACTAAAATTTATTGGAGAGAATTGCTCAGAAAGGTTAGTTTGATATTTTGTTATATAATGTAATGAAATTCAGACATTTTAAGTGAGGCCTAAGTGTCCAAGTACTTTTTGGGGCCGCTCTATCTTGACCACATTATGGAAGACTTTTCTCTTTTTTCTGCCTGGCACGAAAATGTCCTAAACCCTACCACTTTAGATAATAGTCTTTGCTGTGCTTTATTTGCTATAAATATCGTGTTAGACAGTGCTTGTTTTCTTTTGGGGAACGAAGCGTTCCGTAGTTACAAAGATTGCTAAGAGCCTTATTTGAATTTTAAGAAGCCATTTAGGTGCTGAATGGGTGTTTGCCGTTTAAGTAGATCTAAAGAATTGTCTTTTTTTTTTTTAAGACAGCATACATATCTTGCAGGATATTTAAATATTAAATCTTGCCACTCTGCCTTTGCAGTCAGGAAAAAAGGCAAAGACTGAGTATTCATTCATGGGAAGTCTTATTATTAAAACATTATTTTTGATGCCTTTTGGACCCTCTCTGTGGTTTAGAAGAAAATAATGCTCTTTTCTGACTTTGATCATGAACGGTATTCCACCTAGACCTCCTCACCTATCTTTGACACAGAGGTAATTAAAAAGAAAAATGGATAAATCACAAGTTTGCACGTACATGTCCCAGGTTGTATTGTGGCCAGCAAGGTCTGGTCAGAATGTTTGATTGCATTGTCAATAGATGGAAGCCAGCCAGGGAACTTTTTGCAGAATTGAATGCATTTCTGGAAAATGCTGACTTTCTTTCAAGCTCCTTTGGCAATGTCTTGTACACCTATGCTTACACACACTTACAGTATGTACACATACACATACTCTATTCATTCCCGTTACTCGTTATAAAAACTGAATTAACTTATGTACAACAGTGTTCCTGTGAGATGTTAATCAATCGATGTTAAAGTACATAATGCAATCACTCTAAAGAATTAGTTGTTATGGTATGCTGGTGTAGAGAAGAGGCAGATACGGATTTCCACAATTACACGTAGTATTTAATACACAGAAGGCAAGGAGAACCAAACATACACGTTATACAACATTCAAGACGGACGAGGAGTGAAGGGAGTGAGTGCAATATAAAGGGAGTGCTAACAATAGAGTCCAGGTGCAGGTGATGAGTGACGATGGGGAGCTGACGAGGTAAGTGAGTGCAGGTGATGAAACAGGAGGATTCTGGGAAATGGAGTCCAGGGAATCAAGGGATCCGTAACGGGCGCCCTGGAGACCTCAAGCCGGAGCAGGGGAATGAGCAGACAGGAGTGGAGGTCTCCAGGGCGGGCTCATAAGCCATGGCGGGTCAGGAGCCGAAGGCGGCCATGGCGGGTCAGGAGCCGTGGGCGGCCATGGCGGTTCTGGGACCGTGGGCGGCCATGGCGGGCCAGGTGCAGCGGGCTGCCGTGGAGGGTCAGGTGCAGCGGGCTGCCGTGGAGAGTCAGGTGCAGCGGGCTGCCGTGGAGAGTCAGGTGCCGAAGCCTTCGAGCCGTTGAGCCCAGGCAGCGTTGAAGGACCGGCGGGAGATGGCGGAACCAGCGGCTCCGCCGACCGAAGCGCAGCCGGGGCTCCCGAAGGCCGCAGTTGAAGACAGACGACAGACAACAAAGTGAACACTGGGGGGAGTGAGGAGGCCAACTGGAGCTGAGGGACGGAGTGACGGAGCGAAGACGGAGGAGTGCAGTCCAGAAGTGAGGGCAGGCTGACGAATGAACAAGGTGTGAACGGGGGCAGGATGGAGACTTGTGAGGCTGGAGGACTGATGGGCCATGGTGGAGACGAGGGAGGTTGGAGCCAGGGTGTAGGTAATCGCCCAGAGGTCCGAGGTGGAGATCTGGGCGAAGGGGCTTGAGGTGGAGGTACAGTGCTGAGACATATGGACGGAGGCGGGAGAGGGAGGCAGGGAGGGGAAGCAGTCTTTGGGCTGGAGGGTTCAAAAACACAGTTCATAGGAGCAGTTGGCTCGGCGGCGGCGGCTGGAGCGGCAGGCTCGGCGGCGGCGGCTGGAGCTGAGGGCTCGTAGGCGGCGGCTGGAGCTGAGGGCTCGTAGGCGGCGGCTGGAGCTGAGGGCTCGTAGGCGGCGGCTGGAGCTGAGGGCTCGTAGGCGGCGGCTGGAGCTGAGGGCTCGTAGGCGGCGGCTGGAGCTGAGGGCTCGTAGGCGGCGGCTGGAGCTGAGGGCTCGTAGGCGGCGGCTGGAGCTGAGGGCTCGTAGGCGGCGGCTGGAGCTGAGGGCTCGTAGGCGGCGGCTGGAGCTGAGGGCTCGTAGGCGGCGGCTGGAGCTGAGGGCTCGTAGGCGGCGGCTGGAGCTGAGGGCTCGTAGGCGGCGGCTGGAGCTGAGGGCTCGTAGGCGGCGGCTGGAGCTGAGGGCTCGTAGGCGGCGGCTGGAGCTGAGGGCTCGTAGGCGGCGGCTGGAGCTGAGGGCTCGTAGGCGGCGGCTGGAGCTGAGGGCTCGTAGGCGGCGGCTGAGACTGGAGCTGAGGGCTCGTAGGCGGCGGCTGAGACTGGAGATGCGGGCTCGGCGGCGGCGGCTGAGACTGGAGATGCGGGCTCGGCGGCGGAGACTGGCGCTGCTTGCTCGGCGGCGTAGACTGGCGCTGCTTGCTCGGCGGCGGAAACTGGCGCTGCCTGCTCGGCGGCGGAGACTTGAACAGAGGGCCAATCCATACCCTCGAATACAATTAAAATTCCTGTAGGAACGGGAACGGGCTCTGGAGAGACGGGCTCAGTGAAGGCTGGAAAGGGCTCAGCGGCAGGTCTTTTCCTCCTCCTCCGCTCTCCGGACCCAGCAGGAGAGTGTGGGCCCAGCGTGGGGCAGGAAGGAAGTTCACTGGGGGGTAAGCGGAGGAATACGGAGGCTGACTAACTGGCCCAGCCGACCGTGTTTCTGGACGGACTGGAGACCAACACTCATCCACATAGAATTTGGAATTATTCAAAAACAAAATAAAATTGATAGTTTCACTTAAGGAGAGACGATAATCAGGTTCATGGAAACGGAGAGTGTTGTCATCCAGACCGTCCAAAAACAGGGCGATTAAATTAGCATCGGGCCAGTCAGTCAGATAAGCCAGCTCAACGAACTCCTCCACATACCTCTCCAGTGAACGACCAACCTGAAGAAGCCCGATGAGGCGATCGCCAGCCGAAAGGTGAGTGAGAGGCGTTGGAGGAGCGGTAGCCAGGGAGCCGGGGAGTGTCTCCATCTTCTAGTGGAAATCCAGCGGTATTGGTCCGTCTTTCTGTTATGGTATGCTGGTGTAGAGAAGAGGCAGATACGGATTTCCACAATTACACGTAGTATTTAATACACAGAAGGCAAGGAGAACCAAACATACACGTTATACAACATTCAAGACGGACGAGGAGTGAAGGGAGTGAGTGCAATATAAAGGGAGTGCTAACAATAGAGTCCAGGTGCAGGTGATGAGTGACGATGGGGAGCTGACGAGGGAAGTGAGTGCAGGTGATGAAACAGGAGGATTCTGGGAAATGGAGTCCAGGGAAACAAGGGATCCGTAACATTAGTTCACTTCAGAATTCAAATTTCCTGATAATTTACGCACCCCCATGTCATTCAAGATGTTTGTATCTTTCTTTCTTCAGTCGAAAAGATTTTTGACAAAAACATTCCAGGATTTTTCTCCATATTGTGGACTTCAGTGGTTTCCAACAGGTTGAAAGTCCAAATTGCAGTTTCAATGCAGCTTCAAATGGCTTTACAGGATCCCAAAAATAAGTGTCTTGTCTAGCGAAACAATCTGTCATGTTCTTAAAAAAAAAATATATATATATATATATATATATATATATATATATATATATATATATATATATATATATACTTTTTTAACCACAAATGCTCGTCTTGCACTAGCTCTGGGATGTGTGACATGACTTCATGCATAACGTTGTCACGTTGGAAAAGTCAAGCATGATGTTGGATGGAAGTACCGACCCAATGTTTACAAAGTGAACATGCAAAGAGTAAGTCAAACGGCCATTACAAAAAGGTAACATTATGTCGGATGATTTTGAAGTTGGAGGAGAAAATGAGACGTGTGACCTTTCCAATGTGATTACGTAATGGGTGGCGCATCGCAGAGTGCAAGAAGAGCATTTGTGGTTAAAAAGTATATACATATTAAAAAGTAGAGCCTTTTGAAGCTGCATTGAAACCGCAATTTGGACCTTCAACCCGTTGGTAACCATTGAAGTCCACTATATGGAGAAAGATCCTGGAATGTTTTCCTCAAAAATTTCTTTTCAACTAAAGAAAGAAAGACATGAACATCTTGGGTGACATGTAAATTATCAGGAAATTTTAATTCTGAAGTGAACTAGACCTTTAATGATCTAAGAGTAATTTTAAATAATTTATAATTTGATTAGGCAATAGTGTGAGTTTGGGGCAGAACTACATGTTAACTGACCAATAAAAACCAGGAGCTTAAAGATTCACTAAGTAATGAGTGACATATGTATGCAATTTCCCATGAAAACCATCCCAACAGTCTTACCATAGTGAATCAGGGTAAGACAAAAACATGGTGTATTGGCTCGTTATTTAAATTTTGTTCATTTTGAACAAAAAAAGTTACATAGTATATCTTCAAATAAACCAGCTTATATTAAATTATATACAATTTTATAATATAATTATATAATTTTTTTTCTGAGTATGTATCAGATTTAATTTAATTAACCAGCATATTATGTAATTAATTTGATTACGTTTTATCATTTATAGACAGGTCTTATAAAAAAAGCAAGATGGGACTTGATTTTATATGCCATATACATGAAATAAAAAGGATTGCAAATGCGGTTTCATGTCAGCTTTAAGCTGTGATTTATTCCACTTATTTATATTGCGTCCCTGTCAGCTCTTGCTAACCTTGCAAACAGCAGCAGGTATAAAGACACCACTCTCATTAAGTGGAAATGCCATTAGAGACTAATTCATAATCAGATGTATTGTTTTATGCAAATGGGCGTTTGTGTGTGTGTGCGTGTATGTGGATGCATGCTGAGTGCAAGCACCTGTCTGGGAGCCAGACCTAATCAAAGCAGGGTGCATTTGAACTCCTTTTGTGTAAGATTAATTGGCATAATTGTGCAAGCTCTCCTTGATGGCGGAGAAAGAGAGGAGACGGTGTCACCAGCAGGATAATCCATCTTCATAGCAGCAGCCCCTTTTTTCTGCCAGAGAGGAAAGGAAAGGGATCGAAAGGGAGGGAGGGATGGATGCCATTTCTGTCGCATTTGTAACTGATGTGTCTACCTGGACATTCTATAGATCAGTGGCTCTAAACTAGCAGGTCGTGACCCTGAAATGGGTCGCAGGACTGTTCTGATAGGAACATCTACCCTTGCTGTTTTTAGCACGTTCATGAGTGAGGTATCACAGTATTGTAAACTAGTCAAACTAATCAAAGAAAATGAAGAATATTTTTAGGAACGTATGCATTGACATATATTAAATGATATATTAAGTTGTACATATTAAAAGTATTTCTACATAAAAGTAGTATTTTTGCACTGCATGTATTTTATTTGGTAACACTTTAGACATTCTACTCACTTTGACATGTCAACTTAGTCTCATTAGTATGGAAGCTTATTTCTGCCACTAAATAAAAAAAAAAAGATAAAAAAGGTATCTCACAATTCTGACTTTTTTCTCGCAATTGCAAGTTTGGATCTCACAATTCTGGCTTTTTTCTCAGAATTGCAAGATTTAAACTCACATTTGTGAGTAATAAAGTCAAAATTGCATGAAATAAACTTATAAAGTTGGAATTGTGAGATATAAACTTGCAATTCTGAGAAAAAAAATGTCTTTTTTCCCTTACAATATGGACATTTGCGAGTTTTTATCTCACAATTCTGACTTTATATCACAATTCTGACTTTATAACTCCCAATTCTGACTTTATATCACGTAATTCTGAATTTATATCCCAATTCTGACTTTATATCATGGAATGTAGTTGCAAATTTACGTATAGTCAGTAGAATGTCTATTGAGGAACCATCAAAATGAACTGTGAGCAGATATTAAGCAGACCATCTAAAATACTCTAATTTCGATGTTAGTTAACATATTGCCTATGCTGTTTATTGTAATATTAATACATTTTAATATTTGATTTTAAGGATCCTTTTTTATATATATAATAAACAATATTGGTCCTGAGCTGGGTCATCAGCTTAGATGACATCAGTGACAAGAAAGCCGCTGAAACGGCAAGGTGAATTTCTTTTCTTTTTTGTGTAAGAAGACAGTGGCAGCTCCTGAAACGCAAACCTTTTCAAAGTCGTACACTGCAGTAAAATAAATAATACCCATAGGAGAAACACATAAATAAAAGAGATAGGGCAGGGGATTTGTTCTAGATATACAATCAGCTGTTTTAGGTAGGACAGGTCAGCGGATGGGCTGATGTTTTCGAGCTGACTTTGCTGCGCCCGAGTGCATGTTTCCGAAGCTGATTTTGACTTGATTGTACATGACTGCCTTGCAGTAGTGTAGAATCTAGGCGGTTGAGTTGACAGCTAATTTTTGCCTGTGCTGTGCTGATGTGCACTTGTTTAACAAACAGTAGGATATAATAAGTTTGTGTGAGGCTCGGTGCAGCCCAAGGGAGGTTATTAACACTGGCTAGTTGTTAGATACAATTACAGCCACTGTGTGTCCTTTTGAATATGTAATATTACAGATTTTGTTTTTTTGTTTTTTTTTGTTTTTTAAGTGTCTGTGTGGTCTACTGGTTTTTGACATTCTTTTAGTAATGGTGAATTATTTAATTTCATTAGGCACATATATGTTTGCACAAAGAGTTGCCTGTGGTTTTAAAGAGGAAAGGTGATTCATTAACTCTTCATAATTTGAAATCTGTACACGTTCGGTACTAGGTGACAATATTAGATGTACGAATTTAAGTTAGCACAAAGGATCAAAGGTTTTCTGTAGAGGCATAATTTGTAAAAGACAAACTAATGGAGAGTTGACTTTCTTTTTTCACAAAGCTGTATGTCTGAAATTGCCCTCTCTCAAAGAATAGCCTTTTGAAGAAGATGAAAGGTTGCCTGGTATATATGATGGAATGGGTTTTGGAGGAAATTTGGACTGTCTTCTTTTGATCTTCATGAAATTTCTAGCTCTGGACTATTGCAGAGGAAGTAGATAGGAAACCCTGGGCCAAATGTACATGTGGGTGAATCTCCCAAAAGTGAAATTGCATCCCAAAATCAGAAGAAATAATTAAGAAATTGGTAACACTTTACAAGGTCCATTTGTTTCATTTAAGATTTCAAGGTTGTAACAAAAAACAGACCGTCCCCAACTTCCTAGGTTGTCTGTGAAAGCCTGTAAACCAGTGTCAATTTCGTTAACTAAAACTATGACGAAAAATGTTCGTTGATGACCTTTTTTCCATGACTAAGACGAGACGATGAGAGACGACACCAATTTCATTTAACGATAACGTGACTAAAACTACACATGCAATATTGTTGACGAAAAAAGATGATACTGAAATGTGGCTGAAAGACTAAACACTTTTGAAATCACTTTTTGTTTTTGTCGAATAAAAGAGACAAAACATTACAGACTGTCTTTACTAGCGGTCATGCTTACGGTTGCCAGATATCCAGAATTTAAACCCCCAATCAGAGCTTTTCTGTTAAAAGAACACGTTTTAATTAATCTTTGCTATCTGGCAACCACGAGCCCTCTATACATGCGTGAAGCAGTGCGGATAATCTGAAAACACAAGTAAGCTGGAGTTCGGCGCTCTTCATTTGAGATTTTCTACTTAAATTAAAGTGTCTATATTGCGCTGCTCGTTTACTGACTAAATCTGGGACCAAATTGCAGGCTGATATCCAGCAGTGGTTCTCAAACTGACGTATGTGAAAAGTGCCGTTCATTCTAGGAGGTAAAATGTCGTATATACACGACATTCAATCAAATTGCCTCATCTTTCGCGGTCAAAACTGACTGCACCCACACAAGCCAGCATCGCACTACATTAGTGCTGTTCTCGACAATATAACGTTACCTTTGTGAAAGTGGGGATTTAGCACTTACTAGCATGAAGAACAAATATAGACATAGACTACATGTAGATTTAAGATTAAAACTCTCTTCCATACAAAAACATACCCTTCTGCAAGTTGCTGTTTTTAATCATATTATACCAGCAAGAATATTGCCCGAATATAATATAATATAATTTCACGATGATTTTATACAGATCAACAAACAAAAGGGTAATATGTACATTTTAAATAGTATTGTCAGTATTTTTGCTCTATTTTGCAATGAAAGCCACAGCAGAACTGCAGCACACAAGCTGTTTCGTGAACGAATCTGTGGCTTTGAACGAATCGTCAATGATTCATTCATAAATACAGCTGCTTTGATACTGAATGAATGACTCGATGATTCACTCATAAAAACAGTGACTTACCGCCACCTACTGGCGGTTTTAATGTAATATTTAAAAGTATCACTTTGTTTTTATCATCATTGTATTTATTGCATTTAAAAAAAAAACATAATTAAGGCATTATTTATTTTACAAAGGTATTTATGAAGGTAAAAAAAATGCACTGGAAAAATCGATTTGCAGTCTAAGTGGAAAACACAGAAGGATGTTAAATCCCTCAGGGGTTACGACACTCTAGTCTAGAAAGTTTGAGAACCACTGAAAGAGAATATGTACATGTGCACAAGTGCTACTGCTAAGAGTGCAGTGTCAGTACAATCTCTTACCTTGATTCAAATTTTTCATAATCTTAAAAGAATTGGTCTAAAGAGAAAACTTATGACTATTTTGTCTAAAGACTACGTATAAAATAGCTAACAAAATTAATGTTGGTAACTGTAGTTTGACTAAAAGTAATGACTAAGACTTGACAAAAATGTGATGACTTCTTATCGACTAAAACTAGACTAAAATATGAAAGACTAAAATGACTAAAATGTGACTAAGACTAAGGAGCATTTTCGTCTTAAGCTAAAGACTTAGACTAAATCAAAAATGGCTGCCAAAATTAACACTGCTATAAACGGATTTTTACTGTATGTGAAGGACTCGGGGCGTTTTTGCCAGGAAAATCTAAAGGATGTGATATTTATGCACACACTCCCAGTCAAGAGCCTCTCTCATGAAACGAATGCTTATACAATGTTCAGGATAATGCCGAAAGAGCTATTCTTTATTGTACTGTCAATGTGTTAAAGGGATTAATTCAAACTATAGTCTCACATAGCCAGAGCTATATGATCTACAGTCTCAAATATACTTATTAATCAAACTATTATAACAGTGTGATTTTAATTATTTCAACTGTCGACATGATGCCGGTGAATCGCAGAGCTGGTGCGAACATATCAACATAGCTATGATCAGATAACTGTCGTGTTTGTGTTTACTTATTGAGAGGAAAATGTGCAGCACATATTTACATATTCATCGAAACTAAATTTACATATTCATCCACACTCTCAGCAGTGTGGATGAAGTCTGGATGTTTGTTAATGGTATATTGCTGCAAAGGTATTTCCAACTTTTTATTTCTAAGCAAAGAAGGAAAAAAAACTTTGCCTTGAGTATATTGGGACAATGAATCACATTCAGTCTCTTGTGCGTTATTTGTTAAGTGCCTTAAGTTGCTGGCTGATGATGATGATAAAAACAAAGTGATACTTCTAAATATTACATTAAAACCACCAGTAGGTGGCGGTAAGTCACTGTTTTCATGAGTGAATCATCAAGTCATTTATTCAGTATCAAAGCAGCTGTATTTATGAATGAATCATTGACTATTCGTTCAAAGCCACAGATTTGCAACTCACTTAACGTCCACCGGTGTCAATAATAACAAGGGTTTCTGAATTCTGAATCTGAATGTTAGTTAATGTTAGTTTCAACATTCAACTAATACATTATTAAAATCAAAAGTTGCATTTGTTAAAGCAGACCTATAAAAACATGCCTTTTTTGTGTGTGTCCCTGCTGATTCTGGCCCCCTTTCCAGAAGAGGGCGGAGCTTTAACAGCTCACACTTCAGTTGCTCAACAGCAACAAAGCTGGAGAATCTCACGCAGCCAAAATGACGATCGTCAGTAATGGTGTACAGCCTTACATTATTCAAACCAGAGTCGGCTTTGTTGCGTGTTCCTGGGGGCAGGGTTTATGTAAATTTTGGGGTTTGTGATGTCACCAACCAACCCGGGAAAAAGTTTGTTTTAGTCCTTAGCATTGAACTTTGAGCGTTGTAACTTTGCAGATGTTGTTTATGCTCAAACAGCAACATTACACACTAACTAAAGTTAAAAAAGTTGAATCATATTCATGGACCCCTTTAATATTATTTAATGAACCTAAGCTAACATGAAATAACCAGTTATATTATTATTAACTAATCTTAACAAAGATTAATAAATACTGTAACAAATGAATTGTTCATTTTTAAGGTTAGTTAATGCTAATGTTAACAAATGGGACCTTATTTTAAGGCAGTACGAAGAATTTATATTTTCCATAAAGAAAATGAAGCATATTTTAGGACTTATGCATTGTGACATTATGTTTATGACAATTATTCATACATTAAAGTAGTATTTTGTGTGCTACCTTTAATGGATATTTATTTAAATATTAATTAGAAAAATATGAGAATGTAATGAGAATCAACATAATGGGAATTACAATTATAAAATGTCCAGAC
Organism: Chanodichthys erythropterus; assembly: GCF_024489055.1. NCBI lineage: Eukaryota > Metazoa > Chordata > Actinopteri > Cypriniformes > Xenocyprididae > Chanodichthys > Chanodichthys erythropterus. The sequence continues at coordinate 29,524,149 of NC_090241.1, forward strand.
ATGACAGTAATTATACTGATGATAATGTGCTTAATTGTCACAAAAACACAGTGGTTCTAAAATAGGCTTCATTGTCTATATAATTTTTTTCTAGTATAATTTTTTGGTTTGTTTGGCCTGTGACCTGTTTTTTCATGGACATAATATATAAAACAGTATGCCGACCGTCTTTTGGTAACATGCTAATGTTGAGTTAACTTCCCACTTGTAGATGCGGTCTGTGCTTTTACAGAGCGAGAGCGAAAGATGAAGCAGAAAAGAGAGGAGGAGTGGGATGAGTACACTCTATGAAGTGATTGCTTGTCAGGATGATTTCCATTTAAAAGCGCGTCTGCCACAGAAGGCTGCAGTGCAGGTGAATGAAGGGCGGCGCGATATCAATTCAGAAAGCTCCGTATAGGAGAGGTTGTGGAGGCGAGCAGAGCTGCTGTCATTGCTGATATAGGACACGTTTGAGGGCTGGGATCCGTTTACTTATCTAATTAAGCCCACTTTCCCTTATCTTGTTATTATAGAATTAAGCCTTAACTTGATTTTCAGCCTAATGCTTAAAAGCACCTGAATGTATTCGCTAAGTTCTTTGACATCTCGCCTTAACTTCTTCTTTCCTTCAAAACCAGGCACTTTAATTTAATAGTCATGGTAAAAATACACAATGTATGCAACATGCTGTTGCATTTATTAAAAAAGAAAGTTGTTTATTATTTTTAGATGTCACCTTCTGTTTTTTTCCACAGCGAAGCCCATTGTTCTGCTTTTTTTTTTATTTTTAATCTAATTGAACACCTGTTTGGAACTTGCCGTCTCATAGACATAAAGATTGAACATGATGCCACCATAAAACAGAACGTTTCTCACAGCCAAAAAATAAATACGAATACATTTTCCTCATTAGCTCACCTTAAGGCTCATCTGCCTAAACTGTTGTGTTGCCAGCTCATATGGTTCATTTTAATTTCATATTCCTCTCTCACCAGGGGAAATTAGGCGGTGTCAGTCAGTAGAATGTCATTTGAAGGGGAATGGGCCCACCAGCGGAGATCTGGAACATGCCCCAAAGCTTCAAATTCTTGGTTAAAACCCAACCATAGAGGGTCTCTATCAACATATTACCCACCCCTTTAAATAGAATGTCATTTACTTAACCTCCTATGGCTGTGTTTTGCTAATGTTGGCTAAAAGACTCTTTTAACTAGCAGAGCATAATTTGATATGCCGTGTGGCGCAGCCATGCCACAGACAATCTATAGGTATAGATTTGCACGGCAGACAATTGGTCAATCAAGATGGTGGACAGCACATTGATTGCCACTAATGTTATGTTTGCAGTCTCACACAATTGATGCGTAACTTTAATCAAATTCTCGATGGAACAATTAGTCTGTTAGTCTTTTGATATTTTTCTTAAATATACAATGGGGTCCAAATGTCTAAATCCACATGTGAAAATCTGGATTTATTTTTTTCCATTTAAATCTGGAGAGATTGAAGATTTTGAAAAAAGAAAATTCTAAAAAAATTTCTAGATTTTGAGCTATGACTAAAATGAAGAAATATTTTAGATTTTGCATTATTTTGGGTCACTAATTACATTAGTTTTATTGTGAACTGCTTTGTACAGAACATCAAATGTTCTTCGCTATTTGTTAAATTAATAAAATAATTCAGTCACACTTTAATTTAGGGTCCAATTCTCATTATTAACTAACTATTAACTATGACTTTTGCCACAATAAACTCCTAATTCCTGCTTATTATTTAGGTAGTTATTAAGTTTAGGTATTGGGTAGGATTAAGGGATGTAGAATATGGTCATGCAGAATAAGGCATTAATATGTGCTTTATAAGTATTATTAAACAATAATACATTAAACAATAATAAGCTTTAGTAGTAGTAATAGTAATAGTAGTAGTAAAGTAGTAGCTAGTAATATGCATTATAATAAGCAACTACACTGTAAAAAAAATCACAACATTTTTTCTTTTGTCAAATCAACTTAGGTAATGAATATGGTTCAGATAACATAATATCTTGATTTTCTGTTGATTAAACCAATCGCCTTCATTGTAATTAACTCAAATTTTTTAATTTCAATTAACTCAAAATTTTAGGTTAACCACGTAACTTACTTTTTTTAAGTTAAACCAACAATTAATTTTTACAGTGTAGTTAATAGTGAGAATTGGACCCTAAACTACAGTGTTACCAATCATTATTTTTGAAAAAATGTGCATTAGATTATAAAAATGCAAAACAGAAACATTTTCTCTAGTGGTCTCAGACTTTGTGACCCCAGTGTATTTGAATCCCCTTCCTTTTTACTGCAGTAATAACTCTCTTCAGGATCAATTAGTTTAATTTGGTGAAATAAAACTCAACCAGAATGCAAATGAATGCAGAGGTTTGGCCGTGATTAGTTTGGCGTGCTCTTTACTAGTCTAAGTGCTATGTTAGACTCGGTGGGATTAGATTTATCTTGGGGGACTTAGAGGCTAATATAATTTTTCAAAGAACGAATGTGCCAGCGCAGCACCAGTAATCCATCTTGGTCTCTTCGCACATTTCGAGCATCATATGTGTGTTGCTCTTTTTATTCCTAGAAGGAATTGTGTGCATATGAGTGTGAGAAAAAGAGAGATGAATATCAGTCTGAAAGAATGAAGCTGAAGAGCCGTTTGTGATTAAAGGAGCCCGGTTTGAGTACACCCACAAGCCCACAGTGTTTGGCCCTGATAAACAGTTTCTGCGCAGCTGCTGACCCTGGGGATAGATATTACTGAAATTAAAAGCCTCGGTTACTACTGGAAATATGCCCTGCACTGCAAACATGAAATGATACAATTTTCATGTGTTAGCATTTTTGTTTGTGTTTGGGGCTGTTTTGTGTTACTTTGTATCTGTTATTATTATTATTATTATATTGATTCTTGAGTAATGGAACCAAACAAGCTACAGAACTGAAAAATATATGTTTATGTTCTGAAATTGTTTTGGACGAATTTGTTAAACATGTCCTGCTTCTTCCATTTTCTCACAAAATGTGTTTTTTTTCCTTGTCTAAAGCTTAATCTAGTTCAACACCATCCAAACATAATGTCAAATATTTATCATAAATATTGAAAAATCTAGCATTCACTAAAGAATGAATGATTTTCTATTGAACTGTCACCACAGTCGGACTGAAAACAATATTTTTTTATGTCACGCTTTAAAAGTAGTAGCCATTTTGTTTCTAATAGAACCTACTTAAAATTATGGTAATTATCAAAAAAAAAAAAAAAAAAAAATACAGAGTTTCTTCACAATTTTTTTGATGGATTTCACATATACACTACCATTCAAAAGTTTGAGGTCAGTAAAAATTTTTAAATGTTTTTGAAAGAAGTCTCTTATGCTCACTCAGGATACATTTATACAGTAAATACAGTAATATATATATATATATATATATATACGTACAGTACCTTGTTTTGTACCCAATACTCAATACTGAATATTCATTCATTCATTCATATCTAATGGTATCGACAAAAAGTCTTTTGAGGCCTTTGAGACCTTTCGGATCATAATAATGTTTCGTTAGACTTATATTTAAGTTTAAAAGTGGAAATGTTGCTGTTTTAAAAGCTCATGGTTAAAGGGATAGACAAATAGATGTTGTCATCATTTACTCACCTCACATTGTTCCAAACCTCTATGGGTTTCTTTTTTCTGCACAAATGAAGATATTTTGAAGAATGAGAGTAACCAAACAGTTGACAGTAGCCATTGACTTCCATAGTAGGAAAAAAATCAATGGCTACCATCAAATGTCTGGATACCAACATTCTTCAAAATATCTTCTTTTGTGTTCAACAGAAGAAACTCACTCATGTTTGGAACTACTTGAGGGTGAGTAAATAATGACAGCATTTTTTGTGTGAACTAACCCTTTAAGTTTGTTTCCTGTCTCGAGAGTCAGTGATTTATATGTAAAATATAAGTGGCTTATAGCAGAGCATAACATATTTCTCGGCATATTATTTAAGTCCATACTGCGCACAACTGATTTAAAGCTAAATTATTACGCCAGCTGGTGCCTTGTTGATTTATTTCACATTGTGAAATGACATAGAATTATCTTGTGGAATGGCAAGAGCCGAATGTACCCATACTAAATCAGTGCATTGAATAATTGAACAACGTTGAATGTGTTAAGAAAATTACCTCAGGATAAGTGGCAAGGCAATGCGAGCCTCCTTTTAAGGTGGGGAAAAAGTAGCAGCATACGTCGCAAATTATTCTCTACAGGGAATGCATCTTGACGTCGCAGTTGACACTTAGCTCCGTGGCACGAATATAAATTTTGTACCTGTGTATTTTGGGTTTACAAAAGTAGAGATTAATACTTCTTCCTCCACGTTTGTCTTTACCCGTCTCTTCCATTTTCATTTTTACAAATCTCTGCATTGCCATGGAAACTTAATGCTGGTCCTCCCGAGACAAGGGGTCAATGTGCCGAGTGCTCGCAGGAAATGTCACAGCCGCTTTAGCTCACAGCTCCACCGTTCTTTTGCTATTTTAATACCAAAAGGAGAAAAACACCATTGTACACAGCTGGTTGTCTAAAACGCCTGCTCTTTGAGCTCGGCTTGGTGTCCAGATGCTTCTGTCAATCATTTCTTATCACTCCCATTATATCTGAATTGCCAAGCCCTTTGGACACCCACGGAGTGAGCGACACCCGCATTATTAAACCCAAGAGCCGTCTCTGACTGACAAACCAAATAATGCCTGTCGTGAAGACTTAGATAAAAGCCATGGGTGAATTCTGTGTGAGCCAATTTCAGTGGTTTCTCTTGTAAATATGCCCCAAATTTGGAGATGTTGAGCTCATGGCACATTGGATTTACTTCACTTCATATTTTTGCCTTTATATATCAGTGTATACCAAAGAAATCAATGTCTTTCTCTGTATTCCTGATTTATACCGAACTTAATCAATAAGGCCTGCATTATAAATACAACTATACCACATTAACAGTAAGTCAGACCGGATAGACGCTGTAATTCGTAAAGGTTTGACACGGCTATGTGAGTGTCAGATGCGGCGATAATGAATGTTATGTCTTAAGAACCATTGACTCGTACACGCTAAAAAAAAAATCAATATCAATTACCTGGCTATTGGAAAAGTGTCAGAAGACAACCTTTCCATGTCCCATTTTTCCCCTCTCCTATTTTTTCCTTGACCAACAAGTGATTGCTCTGTTGTTCTAGTGATAACGGCGAAACTCATTGGAAGGCTCTTTTTTTCCCTCGTTGCAGTAATTGCCGACTAACCTTGAGGTTGAGGAGTCGAAAGCAAAGGTACGCTCATCAAGGTGGCTTCCCGTAAACAGATCTCTTGACAGAGCGCGATCTGAAATGACCTGTTTCTGCCTCCCCCGGTTTATTTATCCAGCTGACAAGGTCGTCAGTTTATCAAACGCACTTCCCAGCAGAAGGCCTACTGAGATATGGACACATGATCCATCTCAGTAACGCCAGGAGCTCTCTCACACCCCTCTTTAGGGTATTAGCCCTCAACATAGATCAGCCCTTCACGTTTGGGTCAAGCCTTGTGCCCTATTTGGAGGATAAAACGACCTATCTGGTCCTTCTGTAGACGCTGCCTCACCCTGCTACATAACCCTCCCTCTGGGTCCTCGGTAAATGTTTTTAAAAACATCACTGTTGGAACACAACCTCCAGGTAGGTCAGAGAAGGCCAGTTAGTGCAAGAGAGTTGCAACCAGCTTAAATGCGCTGTCCTGGGTCATATCTGGGAGCTCGTACAAATATGTAACATTATTTATGAGCTTTTGCCTTTAAACTTGAGCTCCATTCACACTGTTAGCGATTCAAATGCTGCAGGATGTTGAGTGTCTACTGTTGGTCACTATTCAACTGTGCCTCGTTGATAGTCATCGCATCACACTGCTGCTTGTTTGCATGAGTTCAACTCTTCTGAATTTTTTATTTGGAATACCAGTGTTCACTTTGACTCATGTTGCTGCCAATTGAAAAATTAATGACTTAAGTCGCTTTGTCTGCAAATCGCTGTCAGTATAAAAGGTTCTTTACAGGAAACTCGAGAGAGATGAAGAAAGCGGCAGGTGGGAGAAGGAAGCGATAGGATCAGGACTCGAGACAAACCTGACTTTAACCTGTCACTATATATTCTCTAAGAACATTTATAGCAGAAGCAGTATTTTTTTCTTTTTCTTTTTTAAATATTTCATAAACATTTTATTGCATCATTTTAAACATCTTTTTTATTGCATTTTAGACTATTTGTGTATTTATTTTTTATACATTGGGGAGTTTTAATGGCACTTTTTGCAGGTTACATCAGGACACCAGTAGGTGGTGACCAGTGTTGGGGAAAGTTACTCCTTAAAAGAAAAGTAACTAATTGCGTTAGTTACTTTTTATGGAAAGCAATGCATTATATTACTTTTGCGTTACTTTTTCTCATATGGGCTGTTTGTTTGTTTGTTTGTTTTTATAACGAAATGTAAAGGCTCTTTCACACCAAAAGTGAAAAGAATAAGCCTCAGGCTGAAGGAAATGCAAAATCATGCCAGTACAGTAGAGGGCGCAGTTCAAACTAACAAAAGCCTTTCAGCTGTGCTGACATTCTGGAATACAGAAGAATAGGACACAGAAGAAGATGAGTAAATGTATGCTCACATTTAGTCTAGAACTAGTCTAGAATAAGCATCATGTTTACACAACACCTTTGATTTCTCTCAACATGGGGACAAGAGAGGTAACAGTAAATTTAAAAGTAATGCATTACTTTAGTTACTTTGAAAAAAAGTAATCGGATTACTCACATTATTTGTAATTTGTTACCCCCAACACTGGTGGTGACATTGTGAGTAACAACTGAGTCATTCGCTCAAATGAATTGACTATATTGAGACACCGATTCATTCACAAATTCCACTTTTATTTTATTCTTATTTATCCAGTATATTGTAGTTCATCTAAAATTTAAAATAAATAAAATAATTTATAAATAATATAAATGTAAAATATAAAAATAATAATCAGAGATCTGATTGATTGATTGATTTTGATTGATTGATTTTGAGCTGTAATGGCCAAACAAAATGGCTAATGATTGTTTATTTGCAAAAAGAGAGATGGAACTCTTGCTACATAGTCATGATTTCCTCAGTGTTGATGAAGGTGTGGTGGTGAATGATTTTTTTTTTTTTTTTTACAGAAAAATAATTACATCCCTTTTGGAATTGTTGTCTTAAAACCACAAACATTTTTACTTCACCTTGTACCTCTGTTCTATTTGACCTAGCGTTAAGTGGATGAAATTCTGAAGAGCGAGTTTAAGAGCTTGTTGAAGTTTATTAAGTGATGTGCTCAGACTGAAAATGCCTCAGCAAAGTCAACAGAATTTTTATTATTCCACTCATGCTTCCATTTCCGGAGCAAATGTTTTGAAATGAAAAAGAATATACTAACAGATATTAAGGTCATGTTCCTCCACTCCTACAAGATTTTCAGAATTATGCCTTTTGTCCAATTCTTACATTCACAAAAAAAAATAAATAAATAAAAAGGGACACAGGAGAGGTGCATTAACCAATTCACTAGTGATTTAAGTCAATTCACAGAGGTTTTTGGCAGAGGCTTTTTGCCAGACAACAGCCAGAAGAGGCAACAAGCATTTAGCACACACTGTCCAGTTTATGATTTTCAGAGGAAAGCTCCTACATGATGAATCTTATTCATGTCTCCGATCTGTCTTTCCCTGCAAATCATAAAAGCTCATAATAGCTCGCTTTTGCCTCTGTAGCATAGTTGTCTTTGTACCAACTCTAAGCACACTTCTGGGGTGATTTGAGAATTCCCTGCAACATAGTGCCTCTCTTTAAGCTGCTCAGCAGTGCTGTGTCATACAGGCTTGTACTCTGGTAGGAGATTTACAGCTGTCCTTATTAGCTGTTACGAATGGGAGATGAGGAGACCAGCACTCAGGTTCATCTCGCTGGTGAATTATTGATAGATCTTCGCCCGCTCAGACTGGATAGAGGGACTGGTGTGCCTGTCCAAGAATAGATGTGCTCTCCAAGTATGTTCAAGACCACAGACTGTCTCACCAACCTTAGGAGTCTCCTCTGTTTGAATCCATCAATGTCAGAATGAGTCCGTCAGGTTTGCTTACTCTGCTGAAAGGTCAGCTTATGAATTTTCACACTGCTTTATACTGGTTAAAGGTGCAATATGTAAGATTTAAGGATTAAAATGTTTCCAACAATGTTTTAAATCCAGAGAAATCAGCTATTTTAACCAATGTAATGGCCCGTGTCAGTGCGTCACCTTTCAATGCCATCATACCCGCATTACCCTCGATTTCCAGATTTAATTCCGTAGAAACCAAGGAGACACCAAAGACGCTTTAATATATTATGTGTTTTATTAGACAGTTGAGCAACTCTTTAGATACATTTATTGGCAGAAAACTCATTTTAAACACATTTAATAGAATAAAAAAAGTATGTGAATGGCAAAGCTCATATTTGATCTTTTGATGGTAATTTGATGAGAAATGTTTGAGTTCATATTGAGATCTCTGTCTTTTGATTGCAGGGATCCTGGCAAACCTGAGCACAATTTGGTATATTTTTGAGAACTCTTCTGCAATTTTACAGGAACCGTGTAATATTCCTTTTGGGAACACTTTATTTTGATGGTCCACTTTAGACTTTATTCTATAACTTTAAGTAACTTTGCAACATTTCAACGAACTCGTCAACTTGTTCTTCTAACCCAAACCCTATCACATAACCCTGACCTAACAGTCTACTAATACTCTAACAAGAGTTAGTTGACATGTAGTTACTTATAATTAGTAGAATGTCTGAAGTGGACCATCGAAATAAAGTGTAACCATACATTCTCATAATAAAATTCTGAGAAATCTTTCTCCTGGAATTGCTGTCTAGGAGAAACAATTGAGTTTATTCATTGCTTGTGGCCTAACTTTATTTTCTGACACCAGAATCTGAAATCCATGCACATCCTCCGCATGTCAAAATATTTATCCTTGTATACCTGAAAGAATTGTCTAAAGGTGGGAAGAGACAGGGAGAGTAGTGTTATAAGGAGATGGGAAAACAAATGTATACCATAACTCATAAAACATCACGAACAGCTGGAGAGCTGCATAAAAGCAGGTCATTCCTTGATCTAGATAAGACAATGTGCTGGCCTATTTGTTGGTAGTCTCTGGAGGTAGGGTGCATAACGGAGGAATGAGGAAGAAAGAAAAAGAAGGGGAAAATTTCACCTTTATCTCTGATAAACTGTATTTTACCTGCTTTGTTGTGACCTGCAATTGTGAGACCTTCCGGTCTGTGAATATATATGCACTGCCATTCAAAAGTTCAGGGTTAGATTTTAAACTTTTATTCAGGAAGGATGCATTAAATTGATCAAAAGTGGTCAAATGTTTTCCACAAAATATTAAGCAGCAACTGAACATTAATAAGTACTGTTTCTTGAGCTCCATATTAGCATATTTCTAATTGGAGGAATGGCAGCTGAAAATACAGCTTTGCCATCACATGAATAAAATTACATTAAAAATCTATTGAAATAAAAAGAAAAATTATGTTAAATTGTATTTTGAACATAAGAAACTTGTTTTTAAATCATTAAAACATTCTTACAGTATATTCAGCAAATAAAAATATATGAATGAGATGAATGTTTCACCATATGAAGTTCTCAGATTTCTCCAATAAAATAAATTACAGTACTTTAGGATTGTTGGTAAATTTTCCACTAAGGTAAAAGATGTGTGACAGACGCTGAAGGTTTTCCACTAGACTGTTGGAACATGACTGCAGGGATTTTCTCTGGCGCTGAGGTCAAGCACTGATGTTCCAATTCATCCCGAAGGTGTTCAGTGGAGTTCATGTCTGGGCTTTGTGCAGGCTAGTCAAGTTCTTCATACTCAGTTAACACATTTTACTAGTGCCGTTTGACATTTTTTGTCATTGCCACATGGAAAATCACCCCCGTTTCTACTGAAAATGAGTGTATGATATTGACGTGCATGTTTGAGTGTATGTTTGATTTTATGCTCCTGTTATTGATGGGTGAAGCTGAAATATGTGTTTGTACCAAACCGATCATTCATACGAATGCGTATGACCTCACTCAATTCGTATGAATTTATACAAATGACCTACACCTAACCCCGTCCCTAAAACTACCCGTCACTGAGATTTAGACAAATCATACAAATTCGTACTAGTGAGGTCATACAACGCTATCTCACGACCAATTCGTACTTATTCTACGAGGTGGCTATTTCGTATAAATTCATACGACCTCACTCGTTTGAATTCGTACGATTTGTCTAAACCCCAGTGACGGTTAGGTTTAGGGGCGGGGTTTGGGGTAGGTCATTCATATGAATTCATACGAATTTATCAACTCGTAAAATACATACGATTTAGCAAAAAAATTTATGAATTAGTACGAATGAGGTCGTATGAATTCATACGATTTAGCCACCTCGTAAAATACGTACGAATTGCCGTGAGATCGGGTTGGGTCATAAGAATTAGCCACCTTGTAATATACTGTACGAATTGGTTGTGAGATAGCGTTGGTATGTACCTGTGTACAGAAAACAACATATCTCACCATTGTGTGTTTTAGGACCATTATTGTCTTTCTTTCTTTTACAGTATGTTCTGTTCACCATATTATCATTACATTTGACACACTTCAGCTGTGTTAATTAGAAATATATTTTTTATTGGGGTCCTCCCAGAGTCATTAATGAAATCCACAGTTTGTGGAATTGGATTATTTATATTCAATGTTTTGTCCACACCAATTAAACATCCCTTCCCCTAAGCTATCACAGCTTTTCAAAATAGTACCATCTATAATATGGCACCATGTTGTTGTTTTTTTCTCCTGTTTTCCCCTCTCACGTTTTCTCTCTTTTTTTTTTTTTGTCTTTTCACACACTAACATTATCATGTATAACTTGCTTATGGCTCACTCATTCTTGAGTGTCGTGGCTAGAATAATTAAAATGCCATCATGAATTAATGAAGCACTCCCTATTTTTCTCCTTCATCCTCAAGGTCTCCACATCATGCGTTTTATCTTTGAGGATGTTTTTTAAGACCCTTTTATGTGTGTATGCACTACAAGGTTTAAAGATCATTTTGTATTTGAATATTTTAACTGATTTTTCCATTGACCTACATAAAAACAGGTGTTCAAATTTACATTGGTTTGATTCTGGTTCAAGGATCAATATTTGAGTATAAAAGGGAATATATTATTCTAAATGGCCAATGGAAGATATCCTGGCAGCATTAAAACAGCATTGTAAAAAAAACAAACAAAAAAAAAAATTTTTCATCACCACTCTTATTCCGCTTAAAAACATGTTGACAGCAGTGTGTGTTGAAGGTGGGGGTTTGAGATCTGACAAGACAAAGTTTCATAGCGATGTGCAAAGGCTGAAAAATCTTTAAAACTGTCCTGAAATTGCACTCTTTTTACTGAGATGGTCTCTGTTAGAATGTCTAGATCATCTTGCATCACACACTTAAAATCTCTTCAGAAGTCTCAAGTCTTAAATAGCTGCAAAACCTGTCCTTGTACTTTTATCCTGTCAAAAAATAAATTGCTTTTGTTGATTGCTGGCTTGAAGTAACAGAAGCACTCTGAAGTAATATTATCATGTGTGTATGTTTGCCTTGCAGAACTGCTATATTGGAGAGTGGAAGCCTTCGGATATCCAACACCACCAAATCGGACGCTGGCACATACACGTGTGTCGCCCGTAATCAGTTTGGTGAAGCCAGCAGCTCAGGGAACCTGCTTGTTAAAGGTATTTGCTTGAATTCAGTTATTTTGGAGACTGTAGCCTCTTCTGACATATATTTAATGGATTATTTGGTTTGATTAACTTTTAAAAATAAAGGTTCCACAAGGCGGGTTTCACGGTGATGCCATTAGGGGCTTTAGGACCTGGTAGGAACTCAGTTATAGGAACTAGCCACCAGGGTGGTCCTCAGAGAACTAAATTTTCCCCTAGGGCCATTTTCCTGGTTGCATTTGCACCACTAGTAGGAACTCTAAAGTGATGTAAGCTATCGCTTACGTCCTGCCGATATGGTTGTTATGCGAGACTTTTATTTTGAAGGCGCTGAGAACGCCAGCCTGAGCAGCGCTCCCATTCTCCATCTTCATTCTTCATCAATACATCATTAGATACAACTGTTAAACAAAGTAAGTAAACGGTTTACGAAAAAGTATTATAGTGTTCGCCATGTGGTGATGGCTAATGTCACTAGCTGAGCAGAAATACATAATCATAGTTCACTTGGTCCCTTCAAAGTTGTGTTAGATTTCCTTCTTAGTGTAAAGGTTGAGAAGTGCCTGGACTTTAGCGTTGGTCCATCTATCGCTGTATTCCACATTTGTGGTGTTAGTTATTTGAGTAAATACATAGGCTATAAGCTGTGTGTTTACAATGCAGTGGCAATCTGCCAATCAGTGTACACCTTCGTCGCTGGTAGTTTCAATTGTGCTGGGTTAGACCCTACTCTGAAAGAGGTGCCCAAACTATAACTAAAATAATTCTCCGTTTCTGTGGTGTGAACATGCTAAAAAGCAGGTACTTCTACCAATAGTTACAGGAACAATGAAAACTTCCTCCAAGATCCATTTTTGGTTCCTTAAAGAACCTTTCAGTGAACAGTTCTTAAAGTTCTTTTTTTAAAAAGATGTAATATAAGTCTAAGGTGTCCCCTGAATGTGTCTGTGAAGTTTCAGCTCAAAATACCCCATAGATTTTTTTAACTGCCTATTTTGGGGCATAATTAGAAATGAGCCGATTCAGGGTGTGTGACCCTTTAAATCGGGTGCTCCACGCCCAAAGAGCTCGGGCTTGCCCTAAACAACATAAAAAAAAGTTCAAACAGCTAATATAACCCTCAAAATGGATCTTTACAAAGTGTTCGTCATGCAGCATGTCTAATCGCGTAAGTACAGTGTTTATTTTGATGTTTACATTGATTTTGAATGAGTTTGATGGTGCTCCGTGGCTAACAGCTAATGCTACACTGTTGGAGAGATTTATAAAGAATGAAGTTGTGTTTATGAATTATACAGACTGCAGGTGTTTATAAATGAAAATAACGACGGCTCTTGTCTCCGTGAATACAGTAAGAAACGATGGTAACTTTAACCACATTTAACAGTACATTAGTAACATGCTAACGAAACATTTAGAAAGACAATTTACAAATATCACTAAAAATATTATGTTATCATGGATCATGTCAGTTATTATTGCTCCATCTGCCATTTTTTGCTATTGTCCTAGCTTGCTTACCTAGTCTGTTGATTCAGCTGTGCACAGATCCAGACATTCTGCCCTTGTCTAATGCCTTTCATAATGTTGGGAACATGGGCTGGCATATGCAAATATTGGGGGCGTACACCCCGACTGTTACATAACAGTTGGTGTTATGTTGAGATTCGCCTGTTCTTCTGAGGTCTTTTAAACAAATGAGATTTATATAAGAAGGAGGAAACGATGGAGTTTGAGACTCACTGTATGTCTTTTTCATGTTCTGAACTCTTGTTATTTAACTATGCTGAGGTAAATTCAATTTTTGAATCAAGGGCACCTTTAAAATAACCACTTTTTTTAAGTGTAAAAAACATTTTATTAGCACTTTATTTTACAGTCCTGTTCCCAATGTACGTTGTAATTATTATAGTAATTACAATAATTGTGTAATAACTAGGATACTAACCCTGAACCGACCCCTTAACCTTACCTTAACCCATGAAGTTATCTTGTATTACCTAGTACTTTCGTAGATAAGTACACTGTAAGTACATGTAAGTGCATGTACTGTAAAATAAAGTGCAACCGAACATTTTAATAATTTAAGAACTTTTTTCCACTATAAGAACCTTTGTACAATGGCAATTTTTTATGTAGCCAATAATGCCAATAAAGAACCTATGTTTCTTAGCGTGTATAGGACATTCTGCATTGCATTACAACATCTTTTCAGTATGCTTATCTGTATTATGTCTAAGTAGAATATACCTTCCAAGGCTATCTGATCTTAGCCAAGTGGAATCCTTTTATTTCCTAATGAGATGAAGGAGTGTAGTGTCAGAACACTAGCATGGGGAACCCGGAGGGACCCAGATCACACTTGTGTTGAGTCACTGGAGCAGTGAGTTATTATGCTGTATTAAATATGAATGAGAGGTGGGTGTGCAGTGCTGAGCATGTTCACTTAGGAGTGTTCTAAGGCTGCGGGGAATTTCAGGATGTAAGCACAACTCAGTGTAGGTCTCCATACCCTCTGCAACGTGTGTGTTTTACCTCCCTCATCGCTCTCTGTTCCTTCCTCTTTCTCTTGAGCAATATTTGGGCAAATTAGTTTTCTAAACAGCATGCAAGTTATGATTAATAACACGGGCTCCTCTGATTTCATATATAGATTCAGTTGGAATTGGGATCTTATGTTTTTATCAAGATGGGCAAGGTTGTGCAATACAGAATTTAATTGAGAATGCCTTTGAAATCCCAGTTAGAATTAGAATTTAGGTAACAAACTGGATGAATGTAAGGAAATAGAATTAAACTGAATTGACATTCAAAAACATTTAGTTAAAATTCCAATTCCACTTCCAACATATTCATTTAAAAAGGGCTTATTCTTCAGTTCTTTTTTTTTTTTTGCAAAACCCTGTAGATGGGAGTGTCTTCTGTCTGGATGTAGGCTTATACAGAAAGTAAACCCATTGAAACAAACTGAATTAAATCACATATGTGATTAATTATAACATTATGCATTAAGGTAATGTATTAATTATGGCTGTTTTGAACAGTCTAGAATCTCCTGTTTGATTTAATTCTCTTTTTAAATTGGATTGGATGCCAGCAGTACTTGAACCACCAACTGTTATTTGACCAAAAAGTTGGCAAAAATTCATAATGAAGGTGAACCAGGTAGCACGACTACAAATGTAGCTGTAGTTACAGTATTCAGTGAAGGTCAAAATAAATGAGAAGCACTGTGAAAAAATATACCAAAATCACAGACATTCCTATCTAGTAAGGATTAGATTTCTGAGAGGTCGCCCAATGTAGCTGAAGAACAGTGGGTAATTTGTTCTGAGGAATAAAATCACACTGTAAAACAAATTTACCTAAACTCCTCAGGGAAAATTGGGCTTTTCTTTCATATTCGTAGTTTTTTCCATATTCATTGTATATATAGCAGCATTTTGGCCACCACTCCACAACACACTAGTATTGTGGCAGATCATACACAAAATAGTTTTAAGTATATTTTAGCTTTACACATCATACTCGCTGAAATAAAACCATGCAGCCTTTTTCAGCACAGCTACCAAAAGCACTTGCTTTCCAACCATTTTAAAGAAAGTCTTTAAAATGGGTGTCCTTAACAAACATTCAGAAGGCTCATTTTAATGTAATCCTGAAAAAAGCAAAAGTACATGTCTATAAAAAGATCCATATTTATCGCCTTACTCAAGTTGTTTTAGAAGTGAATAATTTCTCAAACTTCAGGGTTTCTTGTGCCTTAAGTGTGAGATTTTACTTCATTAACCTTTGTCAGGCATTGAAACCCTAAATCATTGCGTTTCAAGGGGAGATCCATCAAAAACTCAATAAATATTGAGTCCCCTTCATTTTATATTCGTATGTATTATGTTATCAACTTATTGACATGACGCAGGGGGAATGTGGTATGAGTAAATGGTATTTATAGATAGATGGACTGGGGCAGAGAACCTTAAACACGATTGATAGATAGATGCAATGAGGCTGGGCACTTTTCACTTGCCAAAGATGTCAAAAGAAGTGATACACCACTGGCAGCTATATGTCAATGTCCATTTTCTTTCCATTAGGATGTCAGAAGGGCATACACATGCTGCATCAGCAAAGAACATCAATACTTATACCGTACAGTCAAAACTACTGTAGACATCATTAGAGCAAAGCTAAAACCTTATGTTCTGCAAAAATTGAATCAGTCAACATACTGAATGGATAGCTTCTGAAATATCAGTTATTTTTTGTGAATACAACTTTAGAGACAAAATAAAGCTTTTTATTTTATTGTTTATGTGAAAATTAAGATTCATTAAATGTTTAATGCCTTTATATTTATTTTAAGCTTGTTTACCTGCTTTGATATTTAAGATACTTCATTCCATTCTGCAATGGAAAAAAATATATAAAAGACATTGAAATTAATAAAATATTAAGAAGTCATGGAAATTTATATAGTGAACTTTTTTCTCAAATATTTTCTATTGATAATGTTTTTCGCTAAAAAAAAAAAAAAAAAAAAAAGTTATTTCAGTTCCAGCTAGTTTATATATATATATATATATATATATATATATATATATATATATATATATATATATATATATATATATATATATATATATATATATTGATGTTGTACAAATAAGTATCTGCCCGAACAAAAAGCATGTGTAATGTTTGAACACATGCAAATACTAATGAGATTGCATAGTCCAAACTCCATGTGTTTGTTCTTGTTTTAAAGTTTAATGCAGTTTTCTACCCCCAAAAACAGTCCAACATAAAAACAAATCTGTTGTGACTGAGCGTGTTGTCAAGTTTGCTTAAAGGTCCGATCCATTTTTGTTTCCGTCTGCACGCCGTCATCTCTGAGGCCTTCAGACACCATCTCAACAGCTTTCTAATAAAGCACCTTGGAGGTAGTTCTCCTTTTAGTGGTTGCTATAGTGACCGCTTTGATTGTTTCATTTGCCCTTTTTTAAGATGCAAATGCAAATGTCTTTTGCATGAGTCATATCATTATTCTTTAACATGGCTGTTTCCTCTATATTTAGAGATTATCCATAAGGCTGCTTGGTGTAAATTGTGTCCATTGGGGAGAACAGTGAACACTTTTTGTGTGTTTTTTTGTTTTTTTTTTGGGTGTGTGTGTGTTTGTCCTTATTTTTTTTGTATAATATTTCCCCTAACGTAATATGCCTGTGATAAATTTGTTTAAAAATCTGCTACTTAAACCTAAACTAAATCCATCCGTCCATCCATCATTTTTAGTCACGTATGGTTTCAATTATGATAAGTGATACAACCCACACCATCTGGTCAGGAATGATATGCCTGACTTTTTTTTTCATGTAGATGAAAAGCTTGCATGGATGTTATGTGTATATATATATATATATAAAAATGAGAACCTGCTGATTCAGATGATACCAGTTCTGTCATTCAACATCTATTAACATAATCACAAATCCAATTATATCATAATATACAATCATAATCAGTGTTGGGGGTAACGCATTACAAGTAATGTAGGTTACGTAATCAGATACTTTTTTAAGCACCTGGTAAATTAATCACATTACTTTTAAATTTGCAACAAAATATGTGATTTATATTTTCAAATAAGTAACACAAGCTACTTTGTTGTCACATTTATTGACTGACAGCTCTCCGGTCCCCATGTTGAGAGAAATTGTGAATAAGTGCAGAGGTGTTGTGTGCGCTGTGTAAACATGATGGTTATTGTAGTTCTAGATTAAATGTGAGCATACATTAACTCATCACGCCTGCACAAAAATAGATTCATTATTCCTCAAAATGAATAAAAACAGTAAAATTCAAACTCAGAATATTACAAAAACCTGCAATAATTAAATATGTTAGGTAATACAAATGAAGATGCAAAAGCCACTAAACGCCACCTGCGTGAAAAATGAGATAACGTTATTGAACGAATGCTCTCTGCACATAGTATATGTTCATCAAATACTTTCGTTTCAAATCTGCTAAATCCCATCGTCAGCCCATTCAGAAATACAGGTTCGTTGACAGAAACTGCTAAACGCCACTTCCCTTTGTCAGCAAAAGCCTCTAAGTCCACAGAACCAATTAGAAGACACAAATTGAATCATATGATTTCAAAATGAATGATAGTGTGCGTGTAAAGAAAATCGTTAAAGTGGCAATGACAGGATTTCTCGAGTAGCATGTAAACACAACAGTGTTTTGTGTGCTGCGTTATTAACCTACATTAAAGAACAGCTTGCATCACAGCTCCCCCTACTGTGTGGATCAGTTACATTTTGAATTCTGCTTTCATCGTTTGCAATGTTTCCTTTAGTGATTTTGCAACTGTTTACTATGGCTTATTGTCCAAAGAGGTGGTCTTTGGCTGGTTTTGCAGCAAAACACAATCAAATTTGTTAAATACCAATGAATTGACTAAAGTGACATTTTTGAAAATAAGGCATTTCAATAACTGATAACCTTTTCATTGCCATGAAAGTGAAATTACTGAACCTAAACATAGGAGCCTGATAAAATATTTACAAGAAAAAATGTCAGATGGACTTTGAGGTTTTTGCATCTAAAGTATCAAATGTACTTAATGTATTTAATCTCACTTTATTTACTAATGTATTTGCTGCTGACCTTCGATGATCCAATTCAACCATACTAATATGCAAAGACGGTAACACTTTGCAATAAGGTTCATTAGTTTACATGAACTAAAAATGAACTGCACTTCTACAGCATTTATTACCATTTATTACCATTGTTAATGTTTATTTCAGCATTTACTAATACATTATTAAAATCAAGAGTTGTATTTGTCAACATTAGTTAATGTACTGTGAACTAACTTGAACAAACTATGAACTGCTGTATTTTCATTAACATTAACAAAGATTAACAAATACAGTAACAAATGTATTGCTCATGGTTAGTTCATGTTAGTTAATACATTATCTAATGTTATTATATGAACCTTAGTGTAAAGTGTTACCAAGATGACTTTAGATAAATGGCACAATAGAGTTTAATTTTTCTTTTCTTTTTTTTTTCTTTTTGCATTGTTAAAAGAGTGTTGAACTTCTCTTCTTCTCATCTTCTCACTTCTCTTTCTTCTCTTCTTTTTTTACTTATGGTGTTAAAAATAATTTAGTCTATATTGTCTACCATAAATCAGATATTTGTTAATGCAGACAAATCGTTTGTTTTCTCTGCCAGTTACTTGTAAAATCTTAATTTGTCTGTATTCCCATAGGCTGGTTAATAATTTAAAAATACATTACTTGCATTATAGATGATATATATATGCGGTCAGAGAAGCTTAGACAGAGAGAAAGAGATGGATGAGTATCTTATAAGTCTTTTATGTTGAGTCTCCGCTCCATGCTTTCATCGAAAGACCCTTTTTTGTCATCAGTGCGCCTGTTGTACAGTCACATGGTTTTTCACTTTCTAACACTGACATATTTAATTAATCAAGAGTGGAATTCTTTAATCTGGAGATATTAATTCAAGAATGAAACTCCACAGATCATTTCACACCGTAAAGGTTGAAAAGCAGGCTCATAATTATTATTATCCGTCTCTAAAAACAGAATTATCTCTTGAAAGGATGTTTTATTTCTCATTTGCTGAACTTGGATTTCACACTAAAGCAATAACTGTTCTTTCAACTCAAACTGAAGTAAAAAAAAAAAAAAAAAGAGTCTAACAGGATGGTGATTGGCCCTCAGCCTGCCTCATTACTTAGAGGCACCGTCTGCCCTGTGCGTGCTATTTGTTCCTCACGTCATCTCGCACCTTTTATTCCATTATTTCTCTTCATTAACACGGTCCTCAAACATGTCCGCTCTGTCATTATTGATGACATTTATCCAGACACTTTGTAATGCGTCTGAGGATGGGGAGCGGCCCATTAAATTGGTTATCAATCAGCCTGCGGAGAAGGATGCATCTTTTTTTTTTATCTGGATGAATTGCACGATTATCTTCAGATTTATATTTCAGAGAGAGTGTCACGGGCGTCTATTTGACACCCACCCTGAGCGTTTACTCTCAAATGCACGAGCCGTGCGTGGCTGCATCCTCGCTGACGTACAAGTGTTGCCCTATATGATCTAGCACCTTACTGTCAGTATCAATAAGGTGCTGAGACTAAGACAGGGACATTTACATCTGCAATTTCATTTAGGTGTGGAAACCTGGTTTGCCTGTGTACATCAGCGTCTGCCGTAGCCCTTATGGGAGATGACAGTAGTTTATTTAAATTGACTGCGGTGATATGAGGGCTGAAAAATACCTGTCACATTAGATTCCCACTGGATATGTTGCATGTAAACCCTCCCAGCAAACAGCGGTTGGAAATCGAGCATTGTGTCAGCCCTGCTGATGTCCCAATCATCAGAACGCTGAGAGGATATTACCCAGATTAATTAGTCTTAATTAGAAATTAGTTTTGCTGGACAGAGATTAACTGAGGATCAAATCATGTGTTTGGATGTTGGACAATGATATCAGAGTTGGTGAAAGATCATTCTCATAATGAGTTGCTTCGCTGTTGCATGCGACGTACACAATTATCCCACCAGCATCATCTCTTAAAGTTGCAGTGCACACATTAAACATAATCAAAAAATAACTTAAAACTGTGGTTGAATTTTTTTAAATGCATTTTGGTATAACAATTATAATATAGTAGTATAATATATTGCTCATTGTTATACTTAACAAAAAACAGTAAAAAACATACTTATAAATTATTAATTTACAGTACACATTTATACCTGTTACTTTACTACTTATTCTTTTTTTTTTTTTAAAGTGTTTTATATTATATTATAAATTTATAATTACAAAGTAATTATAAATAATTAAAAAAATATATATATTTATTTTGCTTTCAGTGATGTTCATTAAATGCTTTTATAATTGTGATTTTGTGGAACTTTCCCCACGTCTCTTTTGAAAAAGGACTAAAGCTATCATAGATTGCGCATAAATCCAAGATGCTCTATTTCAATTATTACTTTGTGATGTTTTCGACCCGTGTTGTCTGAGTACGAGCTTCAAAAAGGGGGATTGCAAGATCCGCAAGGTTATCGCGGAGGGTGGAAACTCAATTGGAAGAGGTTGCAGTGGTCAGGCTTTTTGTCAGCTTTCTTTTGGTGCGATTTTGCAGAGGTATTGGAGTGAAGATAAGGAGCCCTGGTCATTTCTAAACTGCTTTTAGAGTGTGCATGAGGAGAGAAAAAAAGGCATTGAGAATGGGGACAGATATATAACAGATTTTAGTATGGTATAGATTTTTTTGTTGAATCATGTCTATTATTTTGTAGGCGCAGTGGTAATCATGCGAATGAAACTTGTGATTTTGTGATCCCGTTCCCTTCTTTTCTCTCCATTGTATAAATAAAAATGGCAAAAAAGGCCAAAATAAAAATGCTAAATCTATATATTTCACTATAAAACACATTTTGGGTTCCTATACAATTTCGAAGTTAATTCATATACATTATGTGGACAGTCAGTTTTCTCTCCAGTGATGTAGTTTGGGTTTTGTCCTATTTTTTGTCTTTTGAGTTTTGTTATTCCCTCTGTGGAACACAATGTTTTGATGGCAGCTTAGAGTTTCTCATAAAACACACTGAATGACTGGAAAACATATAGTTGTTTTATCTAGTTTCATCAGTGCTGCATGAGGGAAAGTTTTGAGGGAAAGTTTTGAGTTTGCTTCAGTTCATATTTTATTGCAGAGGAAAAGCAAGTTGAACATACTTTCTACTTTAAAATTTATATAATTGCATATTTTTATTCCTAATTAGAATTTTACAGAATTTGACAATGTCTGTACCACTCTTGCTAAGGGAATTTCTGTATATTGTCTTGATATGCTGTTGCAACGACATTAATTTGTTAAAAAAAAATAAAAAAAAAGTTAATATAGATGATACATTATTAATATTATTATATATAGTAGTATTTTATTATAGTTTTATATAGTATAGTATATGTAATTAATTTACAGAACTTCTTGTACACATTGCTATCATATAATAGGTGTAACATACCTACAGAAAAATCTTATTTAAAATAAATGACAAGGTCATAGGTGTATTTGCCAATAGTTTGACCTTGTTTGAGTTTGATTTCTTGACACTAGCCTCAACAGGGGCCTGTCGCACAGATTTGCACATTGACTTTGCTCTTTTGCTTTTGTGCCAGATCATTGTGAGCCTCCCAGAACACTTGACCCATATGAGACTGCAAAATTCAAGTAGAAATATTTGAGACAGAAGAATAATGTGTAGTCTGGCTCCACAGTGCTTCTACAGACAATTAAATCATGTTTGGTCATTGTGTAATAGTATCGTTCCGTTCCCATCACCTTCTTTCTGTCACTATGAAGCAGCAATACGGATGGAGCTGCATTAATTCAAGAGTGTGAACACATTTTTGAGGTCATTGACGTTTCTCTTCAAAGCTCCTACAGGAAAGTGATGGGATCGGTCGGAAAGCTTCCACAGATTGCCGCTGTTAACGTATAGGGTCTCGTCTTCTTTCGACAGCTTTAATGACAGACAGTAACCGTAACAAGGTATTATGCAAGAAGGATATCACTCAGATTATGCCGACGAGAGCTTGAGGGCGTCAGGTCTTTTAAACGAGGTTATCTGTGCAATCTGTCACAAATGATGATGGAGTGGGGTAATAAGAGGCATTTTCTCCAGTTCTACAACCTCAACAGTAAGATAGCAGTGTCAGCTTTGCCTTGAATGAATTCTCAGCTTTCACTTCAGAGATTTTTCTGCCACCATTCAGGGCTCTGGTCTGAAGTGCAAATTTGTGGAACAGCGCAACGGCACATTCCCTCTACACCCTCAGTGAGGCGCATTTCATCCATTACAACTATAATAGGAAGTATTAATAGCTTCTCGTTGACTTACAATGGCAATTGTTCACCTGTTCAGTTTAGTCTGATGCTTATTTAAATATAGACCATAGAGGAATCTGCCTTGTTTGTAGACCCCAAGCCACTTCCATGGCAAAGAACAAAGGGAGCCGTGGGACATCCGTCTACTACGAGAGACGGCAAACAATAACCTGAAAATGTTACACTGAGAACAGGATGAAAGTGGTGAAGGTATCAGGGATGAAAAAAAGGTACATTATTCAACCAATCCTCCAACAAGTGCCGTTCCTACAGGAGAAGAGCGAGTAACATGCACACTTCTGGGCTTCAAGGCGCTGCTGTTGAATTCTGAATTAAATTGCCAGGCTAAGAGCTGACAGTAGAATACCAGGCAGTGCCGTATTGTCATCCCATTGTGTGAATCTGACAGACAGTCGGAGAGGGATCTCATCCAAACAATAAAAGAAGCGAGCCTCATCCGACGGCCCCTCATTGTGTTCCGAACAAAACCCATAGCACTGCACCTGTTAGCTTTGCCTTTCCAGTTTGATATCAGTCAAGATGGGAAAGGTTGTTTCATGTGTTGGAGACCTGTAATTCCAGAATCGAATCCTCATACATAGATTGAAGCTTGTGCCGGCTGCTTTCTGCATAAATTTGCACTCGGCTGGGGTATCGTTCACCGTGCTTAATGTAGTTCATTGGACGCTTCAGCGGAACACACACAGCGCCCTCATGAGGCGCAAAAGGGATCTGCAGCGGATTTTTGCTCTCATGCACCTGTTCTACACAAGGCTTCACTCTGAAAGTGGAGGAGCAGGCGTGCTTGTCGTGTTCCCTAGTGAAATGCCACCAGCCTCTGCGCAGACTGAACTGACTTGGAAAGAAAGTGAGCCGGGCGCCGGTCCTGTCGGGACTGGTGGCGTGTTATCTGTTTTTCAGGGAAGTGCATTCTGGGAGAGCAGATGGGACTTTAGTGGCTTAGCAGAGATCAGACAGTGACACATGGTGGAGCTCAGGGATCATTCATGGGTTATTCACCTCTCCGTCCACCCTAGATATTGCCCTGTTAGTTGTTAGCTGTCTGTCATGGAGCTCTAAGCTCTGGATTCTGAAACTTATTTTGACATTTGAGCAATGTTTAAAAAAAAAAAAAGTTTATTTGAAATAATTGCTGTTTGATTTATTGAATTAATCATAATTAAACGCATTATGTTTCTTTGAAAATCCCCCACATTAACAGAACTGAAAGACATTTCTATGGCAGTTGAAATATACACTACTGTTCACTAAGGCTACATTTATTTGATCAAAAATACATTAAAACAGTAATATTAGGGCTGTCGATTTAATGCGTTTATTTAATTAATTAGTTATGGGGGGAAATTTTCAGCACATTTTGAGCGAATCAATGGGGTGAACTAGTGATTCAATGGTTCATTCATAAAGAGAGCCATTTACTTCATTCCTGAATGAATCAGCTGTTTGAATGAAAGAATGACTAAATGACTTAATCATTTAGACATTTACCACCACCTACTGGTAGTTTTAGTTTTCTATTTAGAGTATCATTTCATAAAAAAAAATATTCAAAGAGATATTCAAAGCATGAAATATCGATATCGTGTTAATTTAGGGTGTGACGATATACCGGTATTGAAGATAACCACAATATTTAAAATGAATAGGACGCTTATGATATCATGACATGTAAATACTTCAGCGCCAGTACCTGGTTGAGCTCTGACGCCTGTCAAACAAGAAGAAAACGCAGCGCGCAGCTATTCCGAGCTCGACAGTATGGGAGTTTTTCGGCTCCTTAGACAGCCCAATCCGCAGGATTTGCCTAGCTACAGTCAGTGCGAAGGGTGGCAATACCATCAACCTTTTTACCCAGCTCCATGTCCATCACCCTGCAGATTACGCCATTTTACAGAGAGTAGGTTGCGATTATTTTACTAGTCATGGAATGGGAAATGTTATATTTACCTGTTAACAGCGATTTTCCGTGTTCACATGTTTAAATAAAGGGCGATTATTTTAAGTACCGCGTTTTCTTTACTCGTCTTATTCAGCGTTAAGTAGCTATGCATACAGTTATATGCCCTCAAAATTAAAGATACATGGGCATTTTTTGCCCCAACAATTTTTTTGTCATTATATCATATTATA
Source organism: Chanodichthys erythropterus (assembly GCF_024489055.1). Lineage (NCBI taxonomy): Eukaryota > Metazoa > Chordata > Actinopteri > Cypriniformes > Xenocyprididae > Chanodichthys > Chanodichthys erythropterus. Next base: position 29,549,165 of record NC_090241.1, read on the forward strand.
AGATAGTATAAGGTAGTTGTTTTACAATATCACATGAGCAAAAGTGCCATATGCAATGTTCCTTCAACTTGTTAAATGAACAATGTGAGTTACATTTCAGACTAGTGCTGCAATGACGCGTCAACGTAATCGATTACGTCGACTACGAAAATACGTCGACGTGCATGAAATGCGTCGACGCGTCACATTGTTTACATTCATCTCATGTAATGGTGGCTTCTGCTCCTGGGAATGGAGAAAGTTCTATTCTATCACAAAAACCTAGACCAAGATTATCAAAAGTATGGGTATACTTTAAACAGAGGCCAAATGGTCCTATGTTCCCTTTGCAAAACCAAGATGGCGTACCGCGGCAGCACAACTGCGATGCACGAGCACTAGGGGTGTGACACGAGATTAAAATGTGACGAGATTTCTTGTTGAGATGAAAAGTGGTCTCGTGATATTGCCATGACAGAGTGTTAGGATGATTAGGAAAGAATATGCCACCGCTACGTTTACATTACGCCTCCACTGTCGTTTTGCTTTGTATTTAAATGAAAAACATTTAATTCGGTTGGATAACGGCCGCTGCCGCTCCGTATTCACAGAGTATGCGCCATCGTGAAAGTGAAAGTAAACGCGAGCGTGCATTCAAACGAGGTTTCTGATGAATACAAATATCTCTCAATATGAAAGCTATCTTAGGCTGGGCAGTGTAGTTGTAACCATCTCTTATCTCTGTATCAAAGAAAAAATTGGTCTTATTTGCACTTTGAATATTGAGAGAGTACGATTATGGTTGCACTTATTGTAAAGTGTTACCATAAAAATGAATAAAAGTTTTCTCTTAATCTTATTAAACACAAACAATAAGATTTCATTTGTTAACATTAGTTAATGCACTGTGAACTATAATGAACTAACAATGAATGACTATTTTTATTAACTAACATAAACAAAGATTAATAAATACTGTAGCAAATAAATTGCTCATTGTTAGTTGATGTTGGTTAATACATTAATGTCAATAAATGAGACCTTATTGTAAAGTGTTGCCATTTTTATTTATACTGTTTTTATTTCTATGATCAGTTTGTGGAAAGGAGTTCAGTAAGAGGTCAAAAGTGATAGAAGCTCATAAATCACATGAGAAGTCAGTCAGTTGAAAAAAAATAAATAATAAAAGTTGAAATATTATATTAGAAGTTGTACTTATAATTTTTTGTAAAGTTATCCAAAGGATTTATTAGCTAATCAAAAAAAGAACACTAAATTAATAAAAAATTAATAAAAATAATCGTTAGATTAGTCGACAGAAAAAATAATTGTTAGTTGCAGCTCTATTTCAGACACAGTATTGTTAATATTGTTTGCTTTTTTCTTTATTTCGCCAACGAAAATTTCAAAATGGTGAACAGCAGAACAGCAACAGAAATGTTTTTGTTATTCTGACTGAATCCGCGTTTAGAACGAATGAATCCGAGCTTCGTTCCTGAATGAATCAGTCATTTGAACAAATCGGTTGAATCACTCACTCATTAAGACAGTGACTTGCTGCCACCTACTGGCAGTTTAGTTTCATATTTAAGGGACATTTTAATGAAAAAGTTAAAATTAGAAAAATTTAGTGAAATATTGAATTAAATTTATGTAGACAAATTGTAAATGCTGTGTGAATATATTAATGTCACTTCTCATTCTGTGTCACCTCTGTATTGCAAAGATGGATTTTGTTGATAATGATTTCATTTGATTGGAAACAGCCATAGTGTATAGGCTACTATGCTAGTATTCATTTTTATTTCGTCAGGTCTTAAAAAGCCTTAAATTTGACTTTAAAAAATCTGCAGCAACCCTGAAAGAGAAAAACTAAATAAACAAAGTAAAAATCCCCAAGGATTCTATAAATATCGCGATATATCGATACCGTGATGTTTTTGGCCACAATAACCGTGTTGTGAAAAATCTAATATCGTGACAGCCCTAATTTCTATATATTAATAATAAAAAAAAAAACATTAAAGGTATAGTTCACGCAAAATTGGCATAATTTACTCACCCTTAAGGCCGCTGAAGCCTAAAAGTTAATGTGTAATAAATTCTATGTTGAATCAATTTTTTTTTTTTTCTAAAGCTACTTTTTGTAGTGTCTATTTGATGCTTTTTTCATTTAACACAATAATGACTTAAAATTTTCTTTTTGGGGGTAATTTATCAGCCAAGTTTGATGTGCGATTAATTTGCGATCCATATCGTGCTATTAATTATATTAAAAATTTGAATTGCCTGACAGTAATATTATTACAATTTATACTTTTTTTATACCTGTGATGCAAAGCTGAATCATTACTCCAGTCTCCAGTGTCACGTCCTTCAGAAACCATTCTAAAACACTTGTTCATGTTCATGTTCACTTGTATACTTTTTTCAGGATTATTTGATGAATAAAAGATATAAAAGAATATAATTTATTTGAAATAAAAACATTTTGTAACAATCTAATTGTCTTTACTGTCACCTTTGACCAATTGAATGCATCCTTGCTGTATAAAAGTATCAATTTCTTAAAGAACAAAATGACCTTATGACCCTAAACTTACATTACAGTATAGTACAACTACAATATATTGATGCTTGAGATGTTGCTTGAGACGTCAATGCTTGTTTTAGTTCCATAATGGTACATTTTGAAACTTATGTGTAACCATTAATATATTGTTTTCCAGAGCCAACGGTCATTACAACTGCTCCCAACACGCTGGACGTGACCGTCGGCGAGAGCATCATTCTTCCATGCCAGGTGTCCTACGACACCTCATTGGAGCTCAAGTTCACATGGTTCTTCAACGAGCAGCTCATCCACTTCGGCAGCCATGGAGGATACTTTGAAAAAGTTGGCGGAGTAAGAACAACACAATTAAAAATACCCATATGAATAAACCAGTGGTTTATTCATATCGCAGCCAAACGTTGCTGATAATACTGGGATTACCAAGATAAACTATATACATCTTAGCTGGTCATGTGATCTCAACATGGCAGCCACCATGTGGAGTGACCACCCTTGTGTAGAATAATATATATAAATATACTTTTTAAAATACTTTTTAAAAAATATTAAGAATTAATGCTGTCTACTAGCTGGACACTTCACATACATAAATGCAAATTTATATAACTGTAATTGGTTACATTGTACTATATGTATATGTATTCATATCAAGTACTTTCAACTGAATTGTTGGGGGAAAAAAATCACATTAATTCTTTCATTAAATTCCACAGTTTTGAGTTTGTGAATTTATGATAAGAGATTTTCCCATTATGTGTGCAGGCACTGACAACCCATTCTGTATTAATCTAGAACATAATTAAGCTTCCCACTCAGTGATATAAATTACAGCACTTGTACAGTCACATGCGTTTCTTTTCATTAAAAGTTCATGATATTTTTTTTTTCCTTTCCTTTTGGGGGTGAGAGGCTGATCGCTTTTCTCGTCATCTAGTTCAACGTCATCTGTAGAGGCACCTCGTCGCCAAAGAAACAAGCAATGGAGAACTTTCTAGATGGAAGTGCTCTATTTTAAGAGCAATATCTGACACTCTTATATTATTTTGCCTGATTACTATGATTTAATATGAGTGATGTATCTTAATAGCAGCACTTTCAGTGACGAATGTAGGGAAAGTATATACCATGGATAAGGGAAAAATTTTAATTCCACAAACCCTACCTTTGCTTAAGTCAATTAAATCCTTCTAAGTACTCATAGAGAAAAAAAAAAGTCCAAAGCAAAAAACAGCCAGATTTCTGATTCGCCTTATACTCTGGTCCACTTTGTAGCTATTTCTGAGCAAAACCTGCCCACCTAGACATAAGAGTTTTTGTTTGACCTACATGTTTTGCATGTCATTTAAGACAGAAAGCCTTACAGAAAGCTGGAAAAAAAAGCAAAAAAATGTGTCATCAGAATTTCTGTGCATCCAAAAGTTCATCAAATATATGTACTACTGTTCAAAAGTTTGGGGTCAGTAAGATTTTATTTGAAAGAAATTAATACTTTTATACAACAAGAATGCATTACATTGAACAAAAGTGACAGTAAAGACATTTATAATGTTACAAAAGATTTTTTATTTCAAATAAATGTTTTAAACTTTAAATCCATTAATAATAAGAAGTAATGTTTCTTGAGCACTAAATTATCATATTACAATGATTTCTGAAGGATCATGTGACTGAAGACTGGAGTAATCATGCTGAAAATTAAGCTTTGCATCACAGGAATAAATTAAATTAAATTAATTTCACAATATTACTGTTTTTGCTGAATTTTTGTGATCAAATAAATGCAGCCTTAGTGTAGATTAGAGACTTGTTTCAAAAACATTTTTGAACAGTATAATGTAAGTACATATAAATAAAAAAAATTAAAAAAACAAAGCTTAAATTAAGTTACATAAAAACATTTAAATACCCAATCTGTAACTAATTACCATATCTTTGATCTTTCTGTTTTAGCAGCACTCAGCAGGTGACATCATGATCCGGAACATTCAGCTGAGGCATGCTGGGAAGTACACATGTGCTGTACAGACCAAGGTGGACAGCAGCTCCATTGCAACTGACCTGATTGTCAGAGGTGAAAATGCTGTGAAACCCATATAACACTTGCATGTGGTATATATCTTATCTTACACACATATATAGAACATCATCTACTTTTGCACACTGGAGCTAGTGAATATTAAATATATATCATGAAGACTAACTAGATAAAGTGTTACAGATTGTTAAACAAGCCCTTGAAGCATTGCAAATATTTACCAATTGGATGAAAATATGATGCTGGTTTTCCTGCTATAGCAAAAAAATACCCATAAAAAATGAGACATAATCTAATTAGAGCTTTTAAGTCAGTGAAAACATGAAGCTCAGATTTAACCAACTGCACTGCTGTGCTTTAGGCGGCTGTTTATGTGCAACCTACAAGCGTGACATGTCTGTGTGTGTGTGTGTTTCTGGTTTGCATGGCTGTCTTCTGTCTCAGGTCCCCCCGGCCCCCCTACCAGCATCCATGTGGAAGAAATCACAGATACCACTGCCACTCTCTCCTGGAGGCCTGGTCCTGATAATCACAGTCCAATTACTGCCTACACCATCCAGGCTAGAACCCCTTTCTCCCTCGGCTGGCAAGCTGTTAGCACAGGTGGGGCTTCTAACCAGCCTTCACTGATCAAAACATTTGCTGCATAGTTTCCTTTTTCGTCCCCCTGCTTTTTCCTCTCCTATTATGTACTGAGATTTTCACCTTTTTTTTTTTTTTTTTTTTATGATGCTTGTTTGTGCTTTTTTAGGCCTTGCTAAAGTGACTGGTTTTACCACATGTAGTTTTGCTTTCTCTGTAGCTTGAACAACAATCCAAAAGGAGATGTTTTGCTAAATGTTGAGACTCCTTTTTTCTATAGAATGAAAGTAAAATGTATCCATGGGCTGTATGAATGTATATACACACACACAAACTAAACTACTGTTCAAAAGTCCCCGTAGGACTGGCCGAGATTAAGCTGTTCTCTACGGGTATATGAACGCTGAATGGCCGCTGGAGCTAACATCTGCGAAAGCCTCTAAACAAATTGTAAAATAGGCACTATGTTTATATATGACTCACATATTTCAGGTCTAAATAACTACATTCTCGCCTAAAAGATTGCACGGCTCTCAGCCAATCAGATTCGAGAACCAGAAAGAACTGTTGTATAAATTGATATAATACAATATAACACAAAAATGCATGTATTAATCTGCATTATATCCCTTGACCACTTTACTCTTGATTGTACTGTATAATTTGAACTGTAGGGTGTTATTTTTATCTCAGCTTTCACAGCACCTGTCGATAAGCCCAGTTTTTGTATCTTACCTACGGAGCCTATTATCTCACTGAGCCGAAGAGACCCGTGCTGTGCGTCTTGTTTGTGTGAGTGCGCGGGGGGCCGCGCTGGCTCACGAGGGGGCTCGTCTCACAGTATGTGTGTGTTCTGTTTTGTTCCAGTGCCGGAGGTGGTGCGGGGCACGCATCTGACTGCTACAGTAATCGAGCTTAACCCCTGGGTGGAGTATGAGTTCAGAGTTTTGGCAAGCAATGCAGTGGGCACAGGAGAGCCCAGCAAACCATCGAAGAAAGCCAGGACGAAAGAAACAGGTGAGTGCTTCAGACACATTAGTCTGTATGTGCCGCTTTCAATTAGTGTCCTGCGGTGTGACTCGCTATCTTCCGTTACTTGAGTTAAAGGAGGGACCAAAGATATATCTAAGGACCAGAATATTATAGAGGCTTGGAGGTGGCCACTTTTGACTTGAGCCAGAGAGTAAACACCCTAGCAAAATGCTACTAAACACTTTAGAAACCCCATAGCAATATGCTGCAATGCTTGAGCATCCTGGCGGTTCATTTTGCATGCAGACACCACTCACATTTCTTCAGAAAATGTAGAAATTTAGTTATACATGCAGCTTTATGGGCTAATATAAATTACATAAAGGCTAAAATGGAGTATTCTCACACATCAATGCCATTTCAGTAACTGTAAAATGCAAAAAGGTGATTAAAAATGGTGTATATAGTTACATGGTAGATATATATATATATATATATATATATATATATATATATATATATATATATATATATATATATATATATATATATATATATATATATATATATATACAGTACAGTACAGTACAGTACAAAAGTTTGGAACCACTAAGATTTTTAATGTTTTTAAAAGAAGTTTCGTCTGCTCACCAAGGCTACATTTATTTAATTAAAAATACAGTAAAAACAGTAATATTGTGAAATGTTATTACAATTTAAAATAACTGTGTACTATTTAAATATATTTGACAAAGTAATTTATTCCTGTGATGCAAAGCTGAATTTTCAGCATCGTTACTCCAGTCTTCAGTGTCACATGATCCTTCAGAAATCATTCTAATATGCTGATCTGCTGCTCAAGAAACATTTATGATTATTTTCAATGTTGAAAACAGTTGTGTACTTTTTTTTCAGGATTCCTTGATGAATAGAAAGTTCAAAAGAACAGCATTTATCTGAAATACAAAGCTTCTGTAGCATTATACACTACTGTTCAAAAGTTTGGGGTCAGTAAGAATTGTTATTTTTATTTTTTTGAAAAGAAATTAAAGAAATGAATACTTTTATTCAGCAAGGATGCATTAAATCAATCAAAAGTGGCAGTAAAGACATTTATAATGTTACAAAAGATTAGATTTCAGATAAACACTGTTCTTTTGAACTTTCTATTCATCAAATAATCCTGAAAAAAAATATTGTACACAAATATTTTGGACAATTGTACACATCAAATGTTTCTTGAGCAGCAGATCAGCATATTAGAATGATTTCTGAAGGATCATGTGACACTGAAGACTGGAGTAAAATGATGCTGAAAATTAAGCTTTGCATCAGATGAATAAATTACTTTGTGAAATATATTCAAATAGTACACAGTTATTTTATTTTAAATTTCACAGTATTACTGTTTTTAATTAAATAAATGTAGCCTTGGTGAGCAGACAAAACTTCTTTTAAAAGCATTAAAAATCTTAGTGGTTCCAAACTTTTGGACTGTACTGTATGTATATATACAGCTATGGAAAAAATTAAGAGATTTCTGATCTTGGAGTGGTCTCTTAATTTTTTCCATAGCTGTATATATATATATATATATATAATATATATTTATATATGTACCGTTCAAATTGATAATTTTTTTTAAACTTTTTTTTTAAGTTTCTTATGCTCAATAGGGCTGTATTTATTTGATCAAAAATACACTTAAATGGGAAATATTATTTAAAATTTAAAATAATTATTTTCTGTTTTAATATATTTTAAAATGTAATTTATCCCAAGGTTGAATTTTCAGCATCATTACTCCAGTCTTCAGTGTCACATGATTCTTCAGAAATCATTCTAGTGTGCTGATTTTGTGCTCAATAAACTTTTATTACTATTATTATTATTATTATTATTATTATCAATATTGTGCTGCTTAATATTTTTGTGGAAACCGTGATAATTTTTTTTTTGTTTTTTGAATTCTTTAATGAATAGAAAGTTTGAAAAGAACAGCATTTATTTGAAATACAATTCCTTTCACTTTAGATCAGCTGAATGTATCATTGCTGAATTAATTTTTTTTTTTAAAAACATGCTAGTGCAGATATTTAAAATTATAGTGTAGTTAACTAAAATTATATCAGTTTTTATTTTCAGCTCACAGTTGAACTTTTAAATCATACAGTTAAAATGGTCTAGCATCTAAAAATATAAACATGTCCTTATAAATTTTTTTTTAAGCTCAAATCATGTCCTTGTTATTTCTTGAACTTTCAAAGCAAATGCAAAATCTGAAGTCTTAAATGGCCACACCTGAGCCAGACTGAGTAAATCTTTTCCTTCCTCCAGTTCCCAAGGTCACCCCAGCCAACGTGAGCGGAGGAGGTGGCAGTCGATCAGAGTTAGTCATCACTTGGGAGGTAAGATGGCCAGTGCACTTCACTCGCCCGTTTCTGTGTGTGTGTGTTTCTTTCCCTTAGTGAGTCCTTTGTATACAGTCTTCTTTTGCAAGCTGGCTAGACACCATTGTTCCCTTTATTTGAGGTTTTCATTAATCATAGTAAAGTGGATACACATAACACTTCATTTTCTGTAAAAGCTGCGCAGCAATAACTGCCGCTGTCATACAGGAGAAGCAGCAAAGATAATTAAATGGAGTTACCCTCGAATTTTGCAAGGAACTTTTCAAAGATTATCTTCTCTCTTTCTGTATCTCCTTTCATGAGACATCTTCTATTGTTCTGGTTTGAGAGTCAGCTGGTATTATCTATTGAGCTGGAAGTTTGTCACAGGGAACTTAAAACTTCAGTTTGAGAGATTCACTTTGTATCTATATATAAGTATATATATAAAATAAGTATATAAATGATATTTCTTTATTAGACTGAACTATTTTTATCAATATTGAAATGTATGTAGCTTTGTCAGATAGATAGATAGATAGATAGATAGATAGATAGATAGATAGATAGATAGATAGATAGATAGATAGATAGATAGATAGATAGATAGATAGATAGATAGATAGATAGATAGATAGATAGATAGATTGGCAGGCCTTTCTATGGCAAATTGTTATTTTCACAGCAGACACTGGAGTGAGCGCTTGATTACAGGTGCATTTTTATTTAGCCATTAAGCTCTCCCGCGCAAGTGTGTGAGCGTGAAAACATAATCTCCCTCTTCTTTGAGTCACATGCCATGGTTTCGGACTAATGGATGCTATTTTCCGGTGGTCTCACCGTTACCGCACCGCATTACTGCACGGTCAGTGGCAGACCGATACCTCAAACAAAAACCACCATGATATCATTACCTGGCAAAACGATTTTCTGGGAGATGGAATCCCTCTCTCGCTGAAGAGGCCGAGATGACAGCTATTGCCTCAGACCGCGCCACGGCAGAGATTAGCACGAATGCGCCGTCTGATGCCTGACAGGTGTCAGGGAAGTCATACATCCTGCTGTCTCCACAGCCAAAATATAAGAGATGGGTTTGTGCGTGAACTCTTGAGTTAAGAGAAAACACCTTACAAACAAGTGTCATGGTTGTAAAATTCTATGACATTACCATGGTACGTGCCCAAAAAACATGGTTGTTTTTTTTCTGTGGTGTACATAAGGAGAAGTATAAAAGGATAATCTACTGGACAGGGTATTATAATAAAGGGAATGTACTGTATTATAGATATATGTGTTTTAATTGTGGGTGTGTGTCTGTTTTGCAGCCCGTTCCTGAAGAGCTCCAGAACGGAGGAGGGTTTGGATACGTCGTTGCTTTCCGGCCCTTTGGCGCCACCGGGTGGATGCAGGCGGCAGTTCCCTCTCCTGAAGCCTCCAAATACGTCTTCAAAAACGAGACCATCTTACCCTTCTCCCCGTTCCAAGTCAAAGTGGGGGTGTACAATAACAAGGGGGAAGGACCTTTTGGACCCGTGGTCAACATCTACTCTGCTGAGGAGGGTCAGTCACATTAACCGTTGCGTGTAACAGAGAAATTAAAGTCAAATGTACCTTTTGACATTTCGCTGTGGAACGCTTAGCAGGCAGTTAATAGGAGCCAAGTTAACTGAAGTGTGTTGTGCCAGAACCCATTAATCATGGCCAGTCTTGTTTTTCAAAAAGAGTTGGACTTTTACAGACATTTGTTGAATAAAATGGTCTAATCGAAGAATTTCTCCTTCGGATTCAGAGCCTGGAAGGGCACCCAGTCGACTCAGAGCCAAAAGTCTTTCAGCGTTTGACGTTGAAGTGTCCTGGAAAGCCCTTCCCTGGAGCACGAGCAAGAAACGCGTTCTCGGCTATGAGGTATACTAAACACTTTCACATTAAAGTTACTTTTTTTTTTTTTTTTGGTACATAAAATATTTTATTGTTATAATTATTTGATAAAGATTTTTCAAAACTTTAAATATTAAAATTGAGTTCAATGAACTTGAATAAAACTTAAAAGTGTGTACTTTTAAACAATAAAACCCAATATCTAAGTAATTGTTTTTATTACTAAGCTGTTTAACAAAATACTTCCCTTGAGGGTGAGTAAGTGATGACAGAATTTTCATTTTTGGGTGAACTTTAAAGATTGACACAGTTTTCATTTGTAAACTAAATTAATTAAAAATGATACAACTTAGAAGTATTGATTTATGATAATTTTTGATAATTGATTTATGATAATTTATGATAATTGATAATTGATATATAAATTGATATATAAAATGCAATATGCAAATACACTACTATTCAAAGGGTTTTTTTACTTTGAAAGAAATGTTTATTTTTATTCAGCAAGGACACATTAAATTGTGTAAAAATGACAGTAAAGACATTTATAGTGATACAAAAAAAAATTCAAATTGATGTTGTTCTTTATATATATATTTTTTTTAGGTAAATAGAAAGTTCATTATATATATATATATATATATATATATATATATATATACATATACACATACACAGGTGCTGGTCATATAATTAGAATATCATCAAAAAGTTGATTTATTTCACTAATTCCATTCAAAAAGTGAAACTTGTATATTATATTCATTCATTACACACAGACTGATATATTTCAAATGTTTATTTCTTTTAATTTTGATGATTATAACTGACAACTAAGGAAAATCCCAAATTCAGTATCTCAGAAAATTAGAATATTACTTAAGACCAATACAAAGAAAGGATTTTTAGAAATCTTGGCCAACTGAAAAGTATGAACATGAAAAGTATGAGCATGTACAGCACTCAATACTTAGTTGGGGCTCCTTTTGCCTGAATTACTGCAGCAATGCGGTGTGGCATGGAGTCGATCAGTCTGTGGCACTGCTCAGGTGTTATGAGAGCCCAGGTTGCTCTGATAGTGGCCTTCAGCTCTTCTGCATTGTTGGGTCTGGCATATCGCATCTTCCTCTTCACAATACCCCATAGATTTTCTATGTGGTTAAGGTCAGGCGAGTTTGCTGGCCAATTAAGAACAGGGATACCATGGTCCTTAAACCAGGTACTGGTAGCTTTGGCACTGTGTGCAGGTGCCAAGTCCTGTTGGAAAATGAAATCTGCATCTCCATAAAGTTGGTCAGCAGCAGGGAGCATGAAGTGCTCTAAAACTTCCTGGTATATGGTTGCGTTGACCTTGGACCTCAGAAAACACAGTGGACCAATACCAGCAGATGACATGGCACCCCAAACCATCACTGACTGTGGAAACTTTACACTGGACCTCAAGCAACGTGGATTGTGTGCCTCTCCTCTCTTCCTCCAGACTCTGGGACCCTGATTTCCAAAGGAAATGCAAAATTTACTTTCATCAGAGAACATAACTTTGGACCACTCAGCAGCAGTCCAGTCCTTTTTGTCTTTAGCCCAGGCAAGACACTTCTGACGCTGTCTGTTGTTCAAGAGTGGCTTGACACAAGGAATGCGACAGCTGAGACCCATGTTTTGCATATGTCTGTGCGTAGTGGTTCTTGAAGCACTGACTCCAGCTGCAGTCCACTCTTTGTGAATCTCCGCCACATTTTTGAATGGGTTTTGTTTCACAATCCTCTCCAGGGTGCGGTTATCCCTAATGCTTGTACACTTTTTTTCTACCACATCTTTTCCTTCCCTTCGCCTCTCTATTAATGTGCTTGGACACAGAGCTCTGTGAACAGCCATCCTCTTTTGCAATGATCTTTTGTGTCTTGCCCTCCTTGTGCAAGGTGTAAATGGTCATCTTTTGGACAACTGTCAAGTCAGCAGTCTTCCCCATGATTGTGTAGCCTACAGAACTAGACTGAGAAACCATTTAAAGGCCTTTGCAGGTGTTTTGAGTTAATTAGCTGATTAGAGTGTGGCACCAGGTGTCTTCAATATTGAACCTTTTCACAATATTCTAATTTTCTGAGATACTGAATTTGGGATTTTCCTTAGTTGTCAGTGATAATCATCAAAATTAAAAGAAATAAACATTTGAAATATATAAGTGTGTAATGAATGAATATAATATACAAGTTTCACTTTTTTAATGGAATTAGTGAAATAAATCAACTTTTTGATCATATTCGAATTATATGACCAGCACCTGTGTGTGTGTGTATATATATATATATATATATATATATATATATATATATATATATATATATATATATATATATATATATATATATATATATATATATATACGTTTTCACAAAAATATTAAACAGCACAACTGTTTTCAACATTGATAGTAATAAACATTAAAATGATTTCTGGAGGAACGTGTGACCCTGAAGACTGGAGTAATGATGCTGAAATTTCAGCTTTGCCATCACAGGAATAACTTACATTTTAAAATATATTATAATAGAAAACTCCCAGAGTACTGTCGCAGCACTCTGTAGATCTTACAATGTGGGCTACTTATTTAATTTGGTAGTAAAATCATTTTTGAGGTTGTAATATTGTAACCAACTCCTAGTAAGTGGTGTGGTTTTAGTCATTTTTTAACTTTGTTGTAAGTTGCTTTGGTAAGTCATCTACAAAGATTGTAAATATAAAGCACTGAGACCTTTTTGTCCTCTGCTAACAGTTGTGGAACAAATACAAATTAGGTTTGTACCATCATCCATCTCTGACTCTTCAGCTGGGACTGTCCAGAGACTTTGGGATGGAAAAAGAAAATCAGTCAACCTGACAGTTGGGAAATGTTGCATATGATGTTTTTCCAATGACAGGTTCATTTCAATACTGCCACACTTCAGTGGCTGAGTAACCAAAGTACCTGTTAGCAGATTTGCTTTCAGAAAATTTCAGAAAATTCTAAATGAATTCTTTCTTCCACTAGTTTTAATGATATTGGACCAAGTTTAATTAAAGTTTAATGTTGAGCGGTTCTGTTTTGTCTTTCCCTGTAGTTGAGATACTGGGAGAAGAATGGCAAAGAAGATACAGCTAGTGTGCTAAGGACAGTAGGAAACCGGACAATAGCCATTATTCAGGGCTTAAAAGGAAGTAGCACTTACTATATAACGGTGAGAGCCTACAATACAGCAGGAACAGGACCACCTAGTCCAGCGGTTAACGTTACCACCAAAAAGCCCCGTAAGTAACTTTATTTTATTTATTTTTTTCAATTGAAGGGGATGTTACTGAATGATTGAAGGGTAGTAACACTTGTTGTATTAGATTATTGTCTGTTTGATTTGTGTCTGTCTTCATCCAGCCCCCAGCCAGCCACCCTCAAAAGTCATGTGGAATACATCAAACTCAAAGATTATTCTCAACTGGGAACAGGTGAAACCTCTTGAGAATGAATCAGAGGTCATGGGATATAAGGTATGCTCTATCTTCTTGCAAAACTGTAAAACTATTTGTGTATGTCCGCTGTGTATCATGTGTAACAACAGCCTTTAGCCCTAAAGTCACCATGAAACTAAAATTGCAATAATCTTTTCTTCCCCATTGTGACCTATATCCAAGTGAAATGCCTTATCAAGCAAGAAAAAATGTAGGGTGGGACATAATTTTGTCCAACAGGAATTGATTGGATCGCATGTGAGTGACAGGTTGTACCGCCCTCGTGCAGTAAACACATCATCAGAGAAGAGAAGCCAGTATAAGAGAGAGGGGAAGATATTTTGATTAAAGATTACAATGAATAATGATGTGCACGGATAAATCTGCAGTATTCCATAAAAAAATAAGAATTGTCAATTTTGATTTCATGGTAACTTGAACTACATTCACAATGTGACACAGCACATTATTGCTCAATGATTAAATAGCTTTCAGTGTATTAGCACCACCAAATACTCTGATATGTGCATGACATCGACTCCAAAGCCTCTATAGGTTTGTTTGTATAGTTTGATGTCGTTTCATAGCTGAAAATCCTGGTGTATGTAGCTTCATAGGATCAGTTATTGCTGTTGAATAATTCATGCCAGATATTCACTCCAAATATCTGCGTTTTATGTAAAAGGGCATTTTTTTCCCTCATAGCTTGAGTTTAAGTGTTTGGAATACAGTGAATGTAGAATAAATAATGTTTGCATTAACAGTTCATTTAATATTGCTAACATATAATATTAAATTAGCCTTCATGCATGTATATTTCATCATCAGCCAATAAAATTACATATCGGTCTGATCAGTCATGGGGAAAGTTTCTTTTAAAACGAATGTGTTGCAATAATGTGTTACTGCCTTAAAAAGTAACTAATTGTGTTAGTTACTTTTAATGGAAAGTTATGTGTTATGTTACTTTTGTGTTACTTTCTCTCACCTGGGCTGTGATTGCTTGTTTGTTTTTTAATAACAAAAAACCTAAAAGTTCTATTTTTGGCAAATGTAAAAGGCCATTTCACACCAAAAGTGAAATGAATAAGCCTCAGGCTGAAGGAAATGTAAATTCACACCTGTACAGTAGAGGGCGCAGCTCACCGATTTCTCTCAACATGGGGACAGGAGAGCTGTCAATCAATAAATAGGAAAACAAATTAACTTGCATTACTTATTTGAAGAAGCTACTCAGATATGTTTTTGTAAATTTAAAATAGGGCTGCAACGATTAATCTCGATTAAAAGTCTGTGTTTACGTAATATATATGTGTGTGTTCTGTGTATAATAATTATGTATATATAAATACACACACATATACAGGTATAAAGTTTAGAAATATATGCATGTATTATAAATATATATATTTATATATATTTTATATTACATATAAACAAATATTTTATATATAAATATAACATTTTTCTTAAATATATACATGAATGTGTGTGTATTTATATAAACATAATTATTATACACAGAACACACCCATATATATTACGTAAACACAGACTTTTATTTTGCAAACGATTAATCGTTGCAGCCCTAATTTAAAAGTAATGCGTTCCTTTACTAGTTACTTGAAAAAAAGTAAATGTTACTTGTATACGTTATCCCCAATACTGGGTATGATATGATGTGGGACCATGTAATTGGAGGTAATTGTTTTGGAATGGTTCTGTAGGTATTGTACAAGCGGAACGGAGTCAGCAGGCCCAACATTATGGAGACTAACACCACGTCAGTGGAGCTCTCACTGCCCATAGATGAGGAGTACTTCATCCAGATCAAGTCTTTTGGAGAAGGAGGGGAAGGCAGCAGCAGCACACAGATCACCATTCCCAGAATAGCAGGTAGATCATCCTATGCTGAGTGACTTATTTTTTTATGCTAAATTTTATTTAAGAGGAAAAACTTTGAAGCTTACAATTTTATAAATAAATAAAATACATTATAAATAGATATAGTAATTTAGTAATATAATATGTAAGGGATAATATACACTCAGCCTGTTATTATGACATTAAGCTCAACAGGGCGATCAGACTTGAATCAGCCTGAAGGGGTTTATTTTGCACTAATTACCGACTGACTCTACATTATCCTGCTGATTACATGACTACTCACCAAATAAATTAATAAATGTGCATGAAATATTAGGAAATTTAAATGGTTTTTCTATGTGAGCAGAAAAACACCAAGGAATATGAGAAATATGAAATGCACTACTGTTCAAAAGTTTGGGTCAGTACGATTTTTCAGTCCTTTCTCACCAAGGATTCATTTATGTGATCAAAAATACAGTAAAACTGTAATATTGTGAAATATTATTACAATTAAAAAAGTTTTGGTAACACTTTACAATAAGGTTCATTTGTTCACATTAGTTAATGTATTAACTAACATGAACTAACCATGAGCAATACATTTGTTACTGTATTTGTTAATCTTTGAAACCCTATTGTAATTGTTACATTTTCCAAGGATCAGCATTCTCCCCTTAAAGTGATTAGGCAGACCATACCGTAAGCTTTCTGTAGTATTCACACCATCTACAACGTCACCAAGGCTCACCCTGATAGGCCTCACGGGGCGCTACAGCGGTCAAAAGTACAAAATGGCTCATAACTCCTGAAACATTAAGCGTAGGCTCAAGTGTCTTATATCATTTTGTCTCAAGATGGACGAAACAGACAGAACCAAACCAGTGCAGCAACATTCTCTGGAGTCTGGTTGTCAATAGTTATCAAAAAAAAGTTAAGGTCATGGGATGACCTCAATTCTAATTCACAGTCTCCAAGGGCTGTCAAAACATTCAAAGTGGGTATTAGCCACTTTTATTAAAATGGCTATAACTCGTGAACAGAATGAGATATTTTCACCAAACTCAGCACACCTATGCAAGAGCTCATTCTGTGGTCGCGTGAAATCAGCCAATGAAGTTTGAGCAGCTATCAGACAAGGTTAATGAGGGCTGATTCAGAACGAAACTCACTGGGCCTGTTTGACACACAGCCCTAGAGGCCTGTGAGAAATTTGAAAGAAATCGGCCACCAGGGGTGCCTTCACGTTTTTCACGTGCGCAAACAATTTTGTATTGCGCTATTTTTCACACTCGCCCACGAAATTTGTACCACATGGTAGAACTGCTCACTCTGAGGAACTTTGCCTCTAGGACCGCCTCTGTCAATCAAATCGTTCATTAAATATTAGAGATTATTTCAAAAACCAACTTTGGCTAACAAGTCCTAGGTTTTTGGCTCAACCTTGATAACTGTTAAAACACTTTAAAGCCCATATATTTCCTATGGTAAATTGCCTGTACAAGTTGTAAATGTTGTTTTCCATGTATGATCGAGATGATTACAGGCTTGCTAAATAAAACAACGTATTTTTAAAGCATGTGCTTAAAGGCCTTATAGGTTAGTTCACCCAAAAATGAAAATTCTGTCATTAATTTCTCACCCTCATGTCGTTCCACATCTGTAAGACCTTTGTTTATCTTCAGAACAAAAATTAAGATATTTTTGATAAAATCCGATGGCTCAGTGAGTCCTGCATTGTCAGCAAGATAATTAACACTTTCAAATGGCCAGAAAGGTAATAAAAACATATTTACAACAGTTCATGTGACTACAGTGGTTCAACCTTAATATTATGAAGTGAAGAGAATACTTTTAGTGCGCCAAAAAAAACAAAATAATGATTTTATTCAGCAGTATCTATTGATGGGCGATTTCAAAACACTTCTTCATGAAGTTTCAAAGCTTGAATCAAACTGCCAAAGTCACGGCCCCCAGTGGTGAACCATTGAAATTTCGAAACATTTGTTCAGTGTTCAATGTTGAACCACTGATTCGAAACAAAAGATTTGTTAAGCTTTGGAGCATCATGAAGCAGTGTTTTGAAATCGTCCATCACGAGATATTGTTGAATAAAGTCATTATTTTGTTTTTTTTGGTGCACAAATAGTATTCTCGTCGCTTCATAACATTAAAGGGTTAGTTCACCCAAAAATGAAAATTATGTCATTAATGACTCACCCTCATGTCGTTCCAAACCCGTAAGACCTCCGTTCATCTTCGGAACACAGTTTAAGATATTTTAGATTTAGTCCACGAGCTTTCTGTCCCTCCATTGAAAATGTATGTACAGTATACTGTCCATGTCCAGAAAGGTAATAAAAACATCATCAAAGTAGTCCATGTGACATCAGTGGGTTAGTTAGAATTTGTTGAAGCACCAAAAATACATTTTGGTCCAAAAATAACAAAAACCACGACTTTATTCAGCATTGTCTTCTCTTCCGGAATCCTTTCCATTGAATCCTTTCATCTGTCGGCGTTGGTAATGCACTTTTACGTTGTTGTTTTTGGCGATCAAGACATCCGCGACATGCACACTTGCTCACCATTTTAAAAAATATAGCAGTACCAAAATACAAACAATGTAGAATAGCTTGAATACAGCGTGCGTCTCCCTCAGACTGTAAACGAAGCTCGGGCGCACCGGATAACACGTCAGCAGCGTCACTGCGGAGTCGTGAACCCGGATTGAAAACAGACCCGGAAGAGAAGACAATGCTGAATAAAGTCGTAGTTTTTGTTATTTTTGGACCAAAATGTATTTTCGAAGCTTCAAAAACTTCTAACTAACCCACTGATGTCACATGGACTACTTTGATGATGTTTTTATTACCTTTCTGGACATGAACAGTATACCGTACAAACATTTTCAATGGAGGGACAGAAAGCTCTTGAACTAAATCTAAAATATCTTAAACTGTGTTCCGAAGATGAACGGAGGTCTTACGGGTTTGGAAAGACATGAGGGTGAGTCATTAATGACATCATTTTAATTTTTGTGTGAACTAACCCTTTAAGGTTGAACCACATTCATAGTCACATGATCTGTTTTAAATACGTCTTTAGTAGCTTTCAGGGCATTGAAAGTGTTACTTATCTTGCTGTCATTGGAGGCCTCGCTGAGCCATCGGATTTTATCAAAAATATCTTAATTTGTGTTCCGAAGTTTTTGTAAATGACTTTGTCACTTTCGATCAATTTCATGTGTCCTCGCTGAATAATAAATCTTACTGACCCTAAACTTTTGAACCACAGTGTATGCAGGAAATCAGCTGGGGACAACAGTCATTTTGTCCTCAATAACAGCTGCCTGTAATATACAAAAATATAATAACATTTATAATATAAAGCGAGTTCCTATAAATTATTGTTCTGAAGCTCTTCACCTTTTAAACTCCAGTTACTCATTTGAAGTGACAGTAATGTATTGACTGTGATTGTAAATCACACACTTGTATGTTTTAGCACTTAACCGTTTTATCTTATTCATTCAGTGATTTATTCTCTCTCAGGTCCCAATGCCATCGCCTCGGCTTCCAGCGTCTCCACTCTCTCGGCTCTCAGTACAATAGCTCTCTCCCTCACAGCCCGCACATCTTTATGACAGAACACAGCGCGGGCCGCTGACTTCAGACCACACGTTCTTCCTTGAGGAGACTCTGAGAAAAGTGACTCAGACAGATCGATGAAAACCCATTCATACAAACCAGAGGACATACGTGAACGATAATAGTGGGATGAAGAGGAAAAGATTTTTTTTTTAAAAACGGGTGTGTTGTTGGCTAGCCAATTCAAAAGAGATTGAAGGCTGACGGGATTGAATTTGATGTTACCAAAGCAGCTTAAAAAAAAAAAAAACTAATTGAGGAAAATGTCACATGCTTCTTTTGTATGTACGACATATCTAGCTTTTTCCTTTTTGTTTGATCCAGTCGGTCTGTCTGTTCCTATTACAGTACGCAGAGTGTGTAGGAACCGCTTTAGATGCATGTCATGTACAATGTTTTGTAAGAGAATGCAGGTGTCTGAAACGTAATCATTTAGAGCAAGACATATTTGGCTGAAAACCAACTAATCATCATAAAATGAGGTGACGATCACATGGTGACGGTTACATGTGCTTACAAGCAAAGAATCTCCAAGGACTTCTTACTGTTTACGACACAGGAATACTTGCACTGAAATCGCGTCTGGAAGAAAGTAAACAACAACAACAACAACATCCTGACCAGAAACTAGAGGGAATGCTGCTACAAGGTTAATGCGGATGTCTTCTGAAAGCCGCCCATTGGCGTCTTTGTCACCTCCCTCTTTACTGGTCAGCAGCGAACGGACACCAGGCGTTCACATTAGCCGTCTCTTTTTTCCGCTTCTCTGTTTGTGTGTCACGTCTAGAGCTCTTCTTTGCCTTTTGTGTGCCTCATTGTGTGTTTTTTGAAATCCTCAGGTCCTCAGAAAAGCCTTAATACATATTTCTTAGCGTTACCTACTTAGATAAGTGCTGGACGCCAGGGCTGTGAGTGGTTAGTCAAGCGGGATGCTGGGGTTAGTTGGTGTGAGTTTATTGCTTCCATGTTCCATATAATAACAGCCGTACGCTGTTCCTCATTGTTTCAAGGCAATACAGTGTGTGTGTGTGTGTGTGTGTGTGTGTGTGTGTGTGTGTGAACTGTGCTAATGTAGGGGCTACGGGCTCTGCATTTTTTTTTAATGCCATGTGGGACTGGTGCGATGAAAGTAGCTTGTCATTTCTTGAGGTGCAAATAGACATACTGCTTAAAGGGACATGTGGAGCTCTAAGACTGAGTGAAAGAAAATGTATATGTAAATGCTTTTTTGTATATTCCAGATAATTTATATTTAAGTGGAACACATCAAACTTTCCTACAAAACTCATCTCTGTTTTTATCTAACAAACAGAATAGACGTTTCTTAGCTTACCGTGGCTCTGCATGTGGATGTACTATTTCCATTCTTGATTCATTAGGTACTACTAACCAATGAACTTTTGACGAAATGATACAAATACAGTCATCCATTTCTGAAGATTTGTGTATCGGTGTGTCATAGCCAGAATGCTCTTTATCTAAGCAGTGCTTTCCACCAAACTTCTTTGGTTTAATCGGAGCTCCGTTTATTAAACCGCATAACTTTTTCCTCCAAGGTTCTCTGTTTATACTGGATCACAAAATAAACGACATTTATAAAAATGATCGCACACGTTTTGTTTGGGTGCATTATCTGTGACTGAGAGTAAAATGTGATTATAAAGTGCTCAATGATGGTTCAACTAAACATTTTGTCATTTGCTCAATCTTGTCATTCCAAACCCATGTGATTATTGTGTTTCTTCATACAGGACAAGTAAAGCAACTTAAAGGTTATCCATATGACTAGTGTACTATACTGTTTTTGAAGCTTTGTGTGAGGAATAGGCCAAAATGCAAGTTATTCACAGATAAGCTTCCTTTCTTAAAGGGACAGTTCACCCAAAAATGAATATTCGGCCTCATATCGTTCCAAATCTGTATGATATTCTTTCTTCTGCGGAACATAAACAATATTTTGAAGAATGTTGTTGGTAACAGTTTTGAGGACCATAAACTTCCATTGTACGGACAAAAAAAAACATACATTTGACAAAATATAATTTGTGTTTCACAAAAGGGAGAAAGCCATGCAGGTTCGAAACAACATGAGGTTGAGTAAATGACAGATTTCATTTTTGGGTGAACTGTTGCTTTAAACCTCATTTGCATTTATACTTGTACACAAACAATAACATGACGCCAAATCACAATCAGCTCGATTCCACCTCATAGTAAAAGGTAAAATTTAAATGTACATTTTCATGTCAGTCACGACAAAATCCACGTTCTGAGTTCTGAACTTGTATCAACAATCTCAGACGTTCCTGATACAACAAAGCTCTGTTGTAGTGCGTGAATATAAGTCACGACTAGTGCTATGAACTACTTTATTTTCTTAATTTGGGAGCCTGGCAGCACCTGGTCACTGTCATTGTGTGTAAATGAGAAGGCTCAAAAGTGTGGATAACTAAATTTGTGTTCCAAAGGAAGAAAGACTGGGATACACGACTTGCCCAGATACAGTCTAGAACAGTGGTTCCCAAACTAGTTAGCGTGGAGTACCCCTGAAGGCATTACCATCCTTTCGCGTACCCCCTCTCTTCCACTTCGATTGCAGTCACACCTTTACCATTAAGGGACAATATTTGCCCCCTAAATTGATTTTCCAAGTGCATTTTTTACCTTTCTGAATAACTTTATAAAATAAATACTGTTTTAAATAAAAAAATGTTCAATAGAGAAATATGCAATGATGGTAAAACGAGTAAAACTTTTAAATATTAAACTAAAACCGCCAGTAGGTGGCAGCGAGTCAATGTTTTTATGAGTGAGCAATCGAGTCATTCATTCAGTAACGAAGCAAGCGGCTTTGAATAAATCATTGAATCATTGACTCTTACGATTCGTTCAAAGCCGCAGAATTGTTCGCGAAACACAGACGTGTGTTGTAGTTCTGCTGTGGTTTTCGTTAGAACTATTATTTCATTGCAAAATAGAGTAAATACTGACAGTATGTGTTTAAAATGTATGTTTTGTTTTTTGACCTGTTGTATAATTATGTCACGTTTGCTGTCATGTGGATATTTGGGAACAAGTGCGTTCTTGCTCGTTATCATCATTGAATACAAGAAATCTATGTAGTCAAATTAATGCCTTAAAGTTTTGCACAAAAATAAAGTTTTGCAAAACAAAAAAAGAATTGAGCAATAAAAAAATGTTTTGCAAACAAAAATAAAGAATTGCAAAGGAAAAATAAAGTATTGAGCAGAAAAAAATAAGTTTTGCAAACAAAAATAATAAATTGCAAAATAAAATAATGAAGTGCAAAAATAAAAATATAATCAATTACAAAAATCAATGACAGCTGTAATCCTATTTTATCTTTGCCACATATTTTTCATGCTCAAACCTACTAAATCATTTGCAACGCTCATTTTATTCTGCGTTTCAGTCAAGCGTGCGCTCACGATACTGGGTTTCTTTTGCGCTGCACTTTTCTGTGCGGATCTCTTTATGGCACTGGTTTGACGTGGGGGTGGAGTCAAGAAACGGGGGCACGCCTCCGCGAAACACGTCATCGGCAGGAGACGCAGATCGGAACTGAACAGATTAAGTCCTGCATCCCAATGTGCATACTATCCACCCTATCCGCCCTAAATAGTATTGAATAGTACTAGTGTCACATACTATTTAGGATGGATAGTATGCACATTGAGACGCAGGCAAGCATAGAGACAGAGCGCATTTATTATAATCTGAAAACCACGCCCACCGGGGGAAAAACAATCCAACCGTCTCCAGGCTGCCTTCTTGTCTTTTCTGACACATTACAAAAAACAGAACAATGCCTAAAAGGTGTTGTGTGACAAGGTGTACAGCTAACAAGCTAAAAAACCCAGAAATAAGTTTTTATAAGCTGTCGACCCCAAAAAACGAATGTTTAAGGGCACAAAAGTGGATACAGGCAGTGAGACAGAGCGAAACGGGTCATAATTACTTTAAGAAATACACTGGAGGGGGTCGTAATCGGCGACAACATATGCTAAACAAACCAACAAAAACAAACCATTCATTATTTTTCACCATGTCAAAGAATTATTTCACCTGTCGCCGATTACGTTCCCCTCCAATGCATTTCGCGGGGGCGTGCCCCCGTTTCTTGACTCCACCCCCACGTCAAACCAGTGCCAGAAAGAGATCCGTACGGTGGCCGAGAGAGCTCAACGCGCTGCAAATAAAGAAAACATCTTCATCAGTTTGACAACACATGCGCTGCAAACTCCACAACACTTACAAAAAGAAAAACGCGCTGCAAATAAAGAAAACATCTTCATCAGTTTGACAACACATGCGCTGCAAACTCCACAACACTTACAAATAGTGAAACGCGCTGCAAATAAAGAAAACATGTGGAGTTTGCAGCGCGTGTGTTGTCAAACTGATGAAGATGTTTTCTTTATTTGCAGCGCGTTTCACTATTTGTAAGTGTTGTGGAGTTTGCAGCGCATGTGTTGTCAAACTGATGAAGATGTTTTCTTTATTTGCAGCGCGTTTCACTATTTGTAAGTGTTGTGGAGTTTGCAGCGCATGTGTTGTCAAACTGATGAAGATGTTTTCTCATTTGCAGCGCGTTGAGCTCTCTCGGCCACCGTAGGATCCGCACAGAAAAGTGCAGCGCAAAAGAAAACGGGTGTCGTGAGCGCACGCTTGACTGAAACGCAGAATAAAATGAGCGTTGCAAATGATTTAGTAGGTTTGAGCATGAAAAATATGTGGCAAAGATAAAATAGGATTACAGCTGTAATTGATTTTTGTAATTGATTATATTTTTATTTTTGCACTAGTTTATTTTATTTTGCAATTTATTATTTTTGTTTGCAAAACTTATTTTTTCCGCTCAATACTTTATTTTTCCTTTGCAATTCTTTATTTTTGTTTGCAAAACATTTTTTTATTGCTCAATTCTTTTTTGTGTTTTGCAAAACTTTATTTTTGTGCAAAACTTTAAGGCATTAATTTGACTCCATAGAAATCACACAAGGTATGTTTTTGTATCGGAGAAAGTTTGAGTCTTAAATCGAAATTAATCCATTATCTGTGTCTATATTTGTTCTTCATGCGAGTATGTTACAAAGGTGCATTGTCGAGAACGGCAGTAATTTAACGCGATTTAAATCTATCATATGCATGCTGTTTGTGTGGATACAGTCATTTTTGACTGCAAATGATGAGGTAATTTGATTAAATGTGCTGGATTTACGACATTTTGGCAGTTAGAAATACATGCTCGATTTTAATATTATTTTAAGGTAGAATTAAATGAACTCAGCATTTGTTCGCGTACCCCCTTTTGTCACCTCACGTACCCCAGTTTGGGAACCACTGGTCTAGAAGAGTCGACGCTAGTCCCACAAATCAGAGCTAGTCTACAGATTTTGGTAAGCTGGAGTTGACGTCGGGCACAGACGGCATTTTTTTTTTTTTAATCCTCAGAATATGATTCCATCCAACCAGAGGATATCGAACATGTTTGATATTATGAGCCAATTTTAGAAATTGTTTTTAATCGTCACGTGTCTCCCAAGAACAAGGCGCTTTTTCCTCACGTTCAGAACAATTTGAAAGTCGGGCTCGTAGCATAAAGACTTGCTATTCTGACAAACTGGCTGTAAATCGAAGTGTAATCAGTCTTACGTTTGGGATTCAAAACTACTTCTTAATGTAACACTGAAATAAGAGTTATGACCAGTCCTAGCGAAACAAATATAGATGACCAATATAGAAGACTGCAGTTTATGCAACAGCCACTGGTAGTGTGTGTCTGATCCTCAGTCGTTTACTGTAGTCTTTAATGATGCTCAGTTTGCATAGGCGGCAAGTATGTGACGATGTTTAGTACTGTAAAAACTGTTGTGTATTCCAGCCTTTATTAGTCATATGGGTTTGGCCTGGAATGCGGTGGGGATAAATGTAAATGGTGACAAAATTCATTTTTGGGTAAACAAACAAACTCTTTAATAAAACAGTAAACAAATGAAGAAGACTGTCACCATATTACATTACAGGTTAGTTTGAAGCAGCATGAACAATGTCATGCAGTTCACCTGGAATTGTGATGCAGTACACTAGAATGTCCATTACATGGTGTGTAAGGCATCTTCTGTGTAGACCAAGACTGTTTTGACCTCGACTGTACGAATAGTACATTTTATAAAGTGAGGTTTCTAGTGTGATTACCACCCTAAGATAGGAACATTTCCAGAAAATTATTTATTGTTACATCAATAAACAGTATGATCCCAACAATATGAAAGCACTTGTCATTTCTTGAATCAATCATTGACCAGTGTTCAAATTAGGGAGCCACAGACTGGAAAAGACTGTCGAACAACAATGCATAAATATACGTACTTAGATTTTACATTATTATGTAATTATTCTTAGTCAAGAACAGACAAATTATGTGTCAAAAAATCATGTTAAAAGCAAACTGTGTCCATTTTTATCTTCTGCTGCTGATATTTTGGTCAATCACTATCGTGATTTTTCAATGTCACAAGTGTCACAGCAGAGTTTGAAATGTCTCAGCCCTCCGTGACGATTAAAAACAGCTAAAGCGAACGTGGCCTTTGGGCATCTTTTCCAAAAGAACTACGTCGTCGAGTTCACCTTCAGCCGGAGTTGGTCTGCGGGGAGACGCTGTGTTTAATACATTGACAGCAATAACAGGGATGATGTATGAGCATATAATAAAAAGCTAATTGGGAGCATCTGGGGCCAAAAGGAAGAATTCCTGAAGAGACCGTGAAGCAGCTGTTTAAGACGGAGTCAAAATAGAGATAAATGGAGTTCCACTGGATGATTTACTCTCTTATTGATGCTGGAGGTGACTGACGGCTGCTATTCACTCCCCGTCTTCATCCCCGACCTCCATCTGCTCCAAGATTCCCTCTAACACCTCCGCCTTCTTCCGCTTCTTAGGAGCATCTGACAGAGAAGATGAGAGAACAGATTTGTGCACAGATTTGTTTTAATTAAATTAAAGAAAGGAAATTACTAGAATTGCAACCAGTGTTGGAGAAACTACTTCAAATTAGGTGCTTTGGCAAGCTGCAGGTTTCAAGCAGTCAAACTACTGTTTGAAAAAGTACTGAAAAACTAACAATCAAGCTTTTTGAGGGGGCAACATTTTTGAATAAATTGTTATATATAATATTGGTAATTTACAACAAGGTCTCATTTGTGACCCTGGACCACATAACCAATTGAGATTTATACACCATCTGAAAGCTGAATAAGCTTTCCAGTGATGTATTATTTGTTAGAATAGGACAATATTTGGCCAAGATACAACTAAAAAAAAAAAAAAAAAAAATCGAAATATTGAGAAAATCGCCTTTAAAGTTGTCCAAATAAAGTCCTTAGCCATGCATATCCACTCACAGAAATAAAAATTTGATATATGTGCGGTAGGAAATGTACAAAATATCTTCATGAAACATGATCTTTACTCAATATCCTAATGATTTTTGGCATAAAAGAAAAATTGATCATTTTGACCCATACAGTGTATTGTTGGCTATTGCTACAAATATACCCGTTAGACTTATGACTGGTTTTGTGGTCAAGGGTCACATTTGTTAATGCATTAACCAACATGAATTAACAATGAGCAATATATTCTTACAGCATATATTAATCTTTGTTAATATAAAAATGCTCATGTTTGCAGTGCATTACCTAATGTTAACAGATACAACTTTTGATCTTAAAAAGTGAATTGGTAAATGTTGAGATTAACATTAGAGGTAGTTCACCCAAAAATGAAAATTCTGTCATTTACTCACCCTCAAGTTGTTCCAAACCTCCAAATATGAATATGAAGAGTATGGGTAACCAAACAGTTGATGGTCCCCATTGACTGCTATAGTATTGAAGTCAGGGTCCATGAACTGTTTGGTTACCCATACTCTTCAAAATATCTTCTTTGGTGTCAACAAAAGAAAGAAACTAATACAAATTTGGAAAATTTGAGTAAATGACAGAATTTGTGTGTAAACATTCCTTTAAGATTAATAAATGCTGTACAAGTATTGTTGTTAGTTCATGTCAACTAATGCAGGTATGTTAACTAATTCATCAGACCTACGCTGAACATACGCCCTATGACAGTATTGCTAACAGCTTTAAAGGGATTTCGCGTAAGCTCCCCTGATCGAGAGACATCATCAACAGTCGTTCGCAGAAGGCTGATCTCTCCCGCTTCACAGCGCGTGGAACGAGCGGCAATTCCCTTTCACTGTCTGCGTTTAGATTTCAGCAAAGTTTGGGCGAACTACTGTTCATGAGCCGAACATTCAGCCACACAAAAAGACATTTTGTGTTTTTTTGCACCACCAGAAGCCCATACTAAGTTCACTGTAAATGAAATGTCAAATTTATTTCTTAATCAGTTAATTTTCATAAATTGTACGATATACCATTTAAAGGCCGAGTATAATATTCAATGTCTGAAGTATGCCTTTACAATCAATAGCCTGTGTGTAGCGGAAATAATACTTTAAAAGGCTGAAAGAAGCAGGAATTTTTTTTTTCTTCAGTGCTTCAGAAGGCATCATTTTAAGCCGCTAAACTTCTGGAAAGTTTTTAGTCCAAAGGAACACTGTTTCTCGAAGATGCGCAATGCTTTATTTGATTTATTTGGATATAAACCCGATTTTTGTTAAAGGTGATAGAGAGGATTTTTTCGTCAACTGAGAATCCAAAGACTGTTACTGAGTTTTTGAAATGATCTAGTTGACTAAAATCTTATAATATTTAGTCGACTAAAACAATTTCTGATGACTAAAATATGATAAACTAAATGGCATTCTAGTCAAAAGACTATGACTAAAACTAAATCAAAATTTGCTGTCAAAATTAACACTAATAAATAGGTAAATGAATAATTTGTTCAACAGATTAATTCAAAAAACAGATTCATTCAGCAGCCAGTTCAAAACAGCTCTAACGCAGAGCAAACCTGGCCAATTACATCAGTGATGGCAGTAAGAATAGAGACTTGCATCCAGAGAACAGTGAATTATTCATTCCAGTCTGCATTTAGCTTTTAAAAAAATGATTTGTAATATTCAAAAATTGCAAGAAAATATTTTGTTCCATCTGTTGGTCCTCTTTGAAGCATGACAAAAAAAAAAAAAAACTTTTCTTCAAATTGTGAATAGCAAAGAGCGAGCGCTCCCTTTATAGTGCGACTGAGCTTACTCACATGAAAACTGTTATAATCAATGAATCTGAACACACTGCATAATGACTCTCTTACATCATGTCTACGCTTTGTTATAATGAGATTAATTTGCGAGGGCGTAGAGACTAATTAGAAACTAGATTGCGCACACACACAAATACACGCAGGACTGTTTGAAAGCAATTTTAAAAAGTCATCGCACATTGAGTGCATTATATACTTAGAAAAATATAAATATAAAAAAAAATATATTTAGAAAAAAGAATAGGTTGATGAAGAAGTTGTCATTGTGGGTTTTGTTATAAAATGCCTAAATAACTGCATTCTCATGGTTTCGGTAAATTACAGCAACAGATGTGAGTTGTGCGTCATCTGAAGTTTTTAGATCCAGTCACTGTTCTCCACTGCAGCAGGCAGGTCACATCAGTGACTCAAATGCTCCACTCTCTCTGCTGTCAGTTAAGGAAGATTTGATGGATCAACTCGTGGCTCAATTGGACTCTTGTCGAATCAAAAATGATGAGAGGCTTTGAGAGAGTTTGCCATCTTGAAATGACTTTGGTCACTGTCATTATGGTTACTGGTAAGAGAATGCGGGTTTGACGCCCGTTGTACATTCATACAGACAGTATTCGAGATGCTGCTGTAAGATGCTGTTTGAACGGGACTTTCAAGACTCACACTTGTAATTAAATGCGGTTGTCTCTCCCAAAAACGGACAGTTTGAACGTAGCCTATTTGTATGTTATTCATCAAACCTGCTTGCAACAGTCTATGCTAAATAACTGTTACTCTGTGTATAAAGCAGAAATTTTACCATGAAAGTGCAGTGCGGTTTTTCGTCGCAGGTCGTCCACAGTCTCCTCTGCGTCTGCCCACTCCAACACCAGCCTCCTGCCGTACAGATGGGTACTGTGGCACAGCGCCGTGAACGCTTTCTGTGAGAGACCAGCACAAGATCAAAGCTTGTGTAAGATGTACTGGACACACTGAACAGGATCAATGTTGATTAGTTGTTTTACAGGAGACTGTCTGACTGTGAAAAGCAAGAGACAAAAACAAACAGAGACAGATGCACCAACCTTGGCATCCTGTTTAGTGAGGAAGTCAATGAAGCCAAAACCACGGTGGGCTCCACCGATCCCTTTCTTTGGCAGGCGGACTGTCTTCAGCTCTCCAAATGTGCTGAAAAAAAGAAACAATACTTGCACTTTGGATCAGATCTCACATGACAGAGGACTATTTTACAATATTTACAAGGGTACACAGTCCAAAACCATGATACTACTATAGTCATTTTTGTTAGTGAAAAATACTTACCAGTAACAATCAACATTTTGACCTGTTTTGTACTATAACGTACACATGAAAAGCAATACGAGTATCTGTTAAATGTGAAACCAAGCTTACCAGAAGAGTTCTCGCAGTTCTTTCACCGTGGCCTGGAAGGGGATGTTTCGCACCAGAATCTTAGAAGTCGTCTGTTTCCTGGCGGTTTGCTTTTTCCTCTTGGGGTCCACCACACCTGACCTGCACAAACAACAGAAGGAAAATGGTTTTCACTTGTACATGTGATCAATGCCATTTATTATGCCTGTCATTGACATTATTGTTCAAAAGATCTAAGAAAGCACATACAAAATAAATTAAAAGCAATGATGTGTTACAATAAGTAATCTAAAAAATAACTTAAAACACAGACTGTAAATAATCTTTTGTTTACCATTATTACACTAATTTAACATCAAACGGCAAACAACAAAAGCACACTGACTGGACATTTCCATTTATATTAACTATTTAAAAAATACTGGTGTGTAGGGTATATGCAAATTCTATTCTATCAGTTAATCCTATGAAACTTTACCAAGTTTCCCATCACATTCATTAGTGATTTCACATTAACGTGAAATTTAGATGTTACTTTAATTAAAAAAAATACATTTTCAGCAATTTCATGAACTCTAGGAGGTTTTTACATAAGAGATTGTTCATTTATCCTTTCACAACCTTTTCAGAATACTAATTTTTGGTGCAGTATTTAAAGAAAAAATATTAAACAGATTTTATACATTTTTGTAAATAAAACAAATTGTTTGGTCCATGTGTCTTAAGTGAAAGTTCAGATTTCTGGCTTATTATAATGCTAAAACAATTCTTCGCAGAAAATTACTATTACATGTAAGGACAAATATCATTAAAAAAAATAAATAAATAAATAAAAAAAATAGCCCAAAACCAGACATAAGTGAATGTTCTGAAGTATTTTGCTTTAAATGTACAGCTTCAACACCAGTATTTCTGCACTGATCAGTTCTATCTCCATCAATTAGGCCTCCATCTATCAGCACCAAAGCAAAAGTAATTATATTTTATCTATTTTTTATTTTCTTGTTATCATATTTTCATATTTTAGGTTATAAAATGTAAATTTGCAGTCTGAATTGTCAAGTGTGACAAGTGTTATGTCTGATTCATGTGCAAATTACTCTTATTAGCTGGTTCTTGAATCATTCAAAAAAAAAAAAAAAACTGATAAACTCTTCATTGAATGAACTAAATGCATAATCACTTAGGTGACCCCTAAGAGCGCGAAACCCTGACTTACACAGTACATGAAGATTTAGGACACAAAAGATGCCTCGACTTACTTGAATTCTCTTTCTGATATTTTCAGCTCAAGCTGGTGCTCATCAACTGTGCAGTGCTGCAAAAGAAGTAATGAAAAAAGCCTGAATTTATTTCATCACATGAATATTTATGCATAATAAGACTACATAAATACAGCAATGAAAGAGCAGCAGATGGTCATTTACCTGCAGCTTTCTCATGGCTTTCTGTGCTGCCTTTGGAGTTTTGTACTGCACAAAGCCATAACCCATTGATAACATTTTACCTGAGAGAGAGAGAGAGAGAGAGAGAGACAAAGAGATCAAGGTGAGATTCACACAGAGAGGAAATAAGACGGAGAAATGACAAAAGATAAAAAAAGAGAGAGAAAAAACTAACAAATATACAGATGAATATCAATGGTAAATATGCATGTCTGTGAAAACAAACCTGTTTTATCTCTCTTCTTTGATATTGTGCAGCTTTTCACCACACCACATTTAGAGAATGTCTATCAAGAGAACACAATGAAACCCATATGGTGAGACACGGACCGTGTTTACATCTGTTATTAACAACATCCGTTTGGGGTGATCCGATCCCGCAACACATGTTGCCGCTTACACCTGCTAATAACATGCATTTAAAATGAGTCTCCTGTGACCAGAACAAGAAACCTTCTCGGGTTTCCACTACAAAACCCTAAACCGCAATATCTACACAGTGTGCTGCTTGTGTCCTTGAGCTCACCTGGTGTAATGTTTCCTCTGAAGTGTTAAAGTTGAGGTTCTTGATGAAGAGAGTTGAGCCAGGCAAAATCTGCTCTTCCTCCTCCTCCTCCTCTTCCTCCTCTTCCTTTTTAGCTGAGTCATTGTTCTCAGCAGATGCATCTTTGGTTCGAGGCTCTGAGCGGAGCAAAAGAAAGATGGACATTTAGACAGAATGAGAAAAACTACTGAAAACGCAGCACTAAAGTAGTTTCTAGATACAGGACTGACAAAACACTGATTTGGACGTCCAGAAGGAAATACTTCAGAATTGTAACATTTTACAATAAAGGTCAAATTGTTAACATTAGTTAATGCATTAGGTATCATGAACAACATTCAACAACAATTTTATGAAGTTAATCTAGGTTAATGTTAATTTATTATTAACTACCATTCAAAACTACCATTCAAAACTTTTGCTACATTTTATGCATCCTTGCTGAATAAAAGTAAAAGTAATAGTCAAGACATTTATAATTTCACAAATAGTTTCTATAATCAAATAAATGCTATAAACAAACTTTCTATACATCAAAGAATCCTGAAAAAAAAAATCCATTAAAATTTACTGTTTTCAACATTGATAAGAAGAAATGTTTCTTAATATTAATTAAAAAAATAAAATAAAAAAAAGAATAATTTCTGAAGGATCATGTGACACTGAAGACTGGAGTAATGATGCTGAAAATGCAGCTTTGTCATCACAGGAATACATTACATTTTCAATTATTGAAAAGTTATTTTAATTTAATCTTAATAGTTATTTTTATTTTTGTATATATTTTTAGAAAATCTTACCGACCCCAAATTTCTGAACGGTAGTGTGAATAACATACAATTTAATATACTTCTTAAAGTTTATTTAACTTCAAATGTTAAAAATTCATTAAGTATATGAAGAAATGTATTTAATATGAACAAAGATTAATAAATGCTGTAAACAATTTGATAATTGTTAGTTTATGATATCTAATGCATTAACTAATATTAATGATGAACAAATGTTATTGTAAAGTGTCACTGCATATTTTAAGTTTTAATTTTAACAATAAATTATGACAATTTTAATTTTCAGGCAAATTATTCTCACACATGAACTTATTAAATTAATAAATATATTTCTAAAATGTATTTAAAAAATAATAATACTACTACCGTTAGCTAAAATATCATCACATTAGCCAAAACATTTACAAATATGCCAAGGGAAGGGCTTGTTCGACAGTGTTCAACTATGCTTGAAATGTACAGAGCTTTCCATGGAATTCTGACACATATTTGGAATTTGGATGATTGGAATTCCCTGCAGATTCCGTGCAGACCTGATTATGAGTCATTCTCATGTTGTCATTTCAATAAATGTCTCGGTTATGAACATGTGAGTGTTTAGGAATACATATATCTGGTTTAAATCACAAACAGACTGATTTCAGTATTAAAGGATTACCTGGTTTAGGTGTTGGGGGAGTTGTAAAGACCGCTACAGGAGCCCACTCCAGATACAAAGGAACATGCTGGAACTGGAGACATAGAATGACATCATACTATGTTATTAATTCAAGGTGAACTAACCAAAACTAACCAAAGGCACAAATGATTAGAAATATTATTACATATAAATATTATAAATCACATTTTTAAAAAAGTATTTTTTTGCAGTGAAAACAGTAGCTCAAATGCCCATCACACACTGACCTTGGTGTATGCAAGTTTCATGAAGGCCCGTTTGGCTTCTGTGGGCTCCAGGAACTCCACTATAGCAGTGAGGCCAGATGGGGGCAGCAGAACTCTTCCCAGAGATCCATGGGGTGAGAACAGAGCCTCAAGCTCTCCAACCTGCACTCCTGAGGGCAAGTTCTTCACCAGCAACACAGAGTTACTGCGCTGACCTGATGCCTAAATAGATGGAAATCACAGACACGCATAAACATAACCATGGTTTATGCAAAAACAAATATAAATATGCATTTGGTCATTAGCAGTGTCACATTAAGCTTTCTGGGGAATTCTGTCACAGAATCAGAATTAGGATGATTGGAATTCTTTGCCGAGTCCAAGCAGGCCTAATTATGAATCATTCTCACATTCTTATTTCAATAGATGGCTTAGTCATGGCAATGTGTTTTAAATATGAATGCATGATATATCAGTAACATCAGTAATTAGGTGATATTAAGCTTATTAATATAAATATTTTATGTATTAAAACCTAAAACAAATGCTGCCGTTCCATAAGCGCCACCTTCTGTCAGAGAGTAAATTTGCATTTTCAATAAGTCCATCTTTGTTTTATGCAGGACTGTTTTATGTAGCATAATTTCACAAAGCTAAAATCAGACCATCTGCTCATGCATGCGTGTAGCATCGTAATTTGAATCATGATTAAATTCAGTAGTTGCCTCTAATTTCAATTGGCTACAGATATTTTTGTTTAAGGCCAGTTTGGGGTGTTATAGAGCAAATAAACACATAAATTTGCTTGAACAAAGAAAAAAAAAATGGCAACCGATAACGAAACAGTATCAGTATCTGCAAACAGTATCAGTTTGCTTTAACAAACAAAAATCATGATCGGTGCATCACAAATTATAAATATCTTTACTGTCAGTTATGATCTAAGGAGTCTTTGCTGAATAAAAGCATTCATTTCTTTAAAAAATGAAATCTTCCTGACTCCAAACTTTTGAATGGTAGTGTATGGCTTATTAACTATACATGGTGGGAGTAAAGTAAAGCACACACTATACCTGACTGAATGAGTCCAGGGACACTCCATTGTCCAGGAGAAACTGTCTGGTCTCTTGTACAATCTGTGTCTCTCCGAGGGCCATCCTCACAGCCAGACTGCCATTAGATTCCTGCATACATACACAAATCCAGTGTTACCTATGTTAATCCTTAAAAAAAAAAAAAGATAATTTATAGTTCCCAAATACTCACATGATCTAACACTTTGCTCTTGGTTGTGTTGTATTTCTGAGCAATAGCATCAGCCACTGCACTCGTGCCCAAAAACAGCGTATTCCAGTTATGAGAGCTGTGTAAAAAACACAACAAAAACAGTGAACACAACTGGAAATTATCTAGTAGAGGTTTACAGTTCCAGATGAATCATCGAATTCTGACCTGCCGCTGGCTGCTTTGTCTTTGGCATCTTTCTTTCTCTTATATGAGGAGCTGCCTGGAGCGTTTGGCCCTTGATCGGGATTTTCCTTCTTCAGCCTTGAAGCCATGACATGCAGAACCCGCCCCTAGAGGGTCCAAACAGTTGTAAGAAAGCAAATAAAACTACACAGACAGAAAAGAGATGAAAGTTCCCAGTACCTGGAATACGTGGCCATCCAGTTCAGCCAAGGCTGAGACTGCATTCTCTGGTATCATGTACGTCACAAAGGCAAAGCCCTTGGGCTTCTTAGTCAGACTGTCTATAGGGAAATGCGTCTCAGAAAGAGGACCTAATGGAGACACAAATAAAATAAGTGGTTTTTAAACATAAATCGAGAAATGATATGTGGCAGATCTCCTACACTCACCATGCTTGATGAAGACTTCTTTCAGATCTTCTTCAGTGCATGTGTAAGGCAGGTTCCTGACGAAAAGTCTTCCCGATTCCGCCACGTCTTCCTCTTCCTCGTCGGCCTTCAGCTCACTCACAAAATTTCTTTCCTTCTTGCTTTCCTTCACAGACTTTCTATCATTTTTAAAGTTGTTGGCTCTGAACACTTCAATATAGCGCCCCCCTGTGGGTTTACAAAGATAATACACATGCATTGAGGACCTGGAACCAGTCAGATATTAATCTGACACATAAGGTTTTATTGCACGTGTATGAACACAAAAATCCACACATCTGTTCTGAGCCACTATCAAATGTAGTTTTAAATCAGATACATATCTAATATCTGGAAATCTGAACTATATCTAAACACGTATATCTGATTCCCCTTGGAATTCCAAGAGACCACAAGGTGAGGGCGAAACTCACCCACAAGGATGTGTCTATATGCGGCCACACTAAAACTCATAAACTTTATATCCTTTATATACAGGTAAGAAACTGCCCACAAGTAAAACACACAACCCAAGGATCTTTTCACAGTTGTGTACTTGTCAAAGAGAGTGAATAATTGCTTACCCATGTAGTCTCTGTTCAGGCGCAGGGCACTCTCGACCTCTGCCTCCGATCGCAGGTCCACAAACACGTAACCTTATCACAGGAAATTCAACATCATTCAAAGAGTGACATCTTCAAACCATCAACAGAGAGTAAACAACAGAAGCTCTTACCCGAGTTGCGTCTGCCACTGCTTTTTCCAAATCGAATGGCAACAGGTTCCAAAGGCATCAAAAATTCTCTGACTTGTTGCTACGGTGAAGTGGTAAATCAAACAGTGAGGACAAAAATCAGACAAAACTTACTGCAAAAATTTGGACTGTCAGGACCAAAAAGTTCAATTAAAAGCTGGCCATCTTGATTTGTGTTATTTATGTGACAACAGCGTTCTGTATTAATAATTAAATTTATTAATAACCACAAACTTAAAAAATACACAATTCAATTAGATATTAAAGCAGGGTCTTTTGCTTTATAAAAACAAGTAGGAGTGTACCAGGATTGCAAATAACTGATAAATGGTTGATATTATAAATGTTTTTTTAAAGAAAGAAAGAAAATTAGATTTTAGGCATGATAAATTTATACGATACAGTATGAAAGATGGACTAAACTAGTTTGGAACTGTTTAAATTAGAAAAAAAAGAAAGAAATCCTTGTAAATATAAAGGAGGGACCTAGTAAAACTCAAGAAAGAAAATAAAACTTATCTTAAAAAAAAAAAAAAATGCATTAGGATGATTAGTTTTAGGTGTTATCCGCTGTAACAATGACAAAAGTTGTTGTACATAAACAAATTACATATTCAATATCGACCAATAATCAATATCTCACCTCTTTGACACCGAATGGAGCACCTCGTAGCTTGACTGTGAACTCTGTTCTTGGCTCCATCTATAATGGTGTTTGAACAGCACAAACAAATCAGCATCTAATAGCCAACTATTCCATATTGAACCACATGATAGTTTTATCACACTGACCATGTTCTGGGCTGCTGGTTTTGTGTTGTTCTTGCTGCTTGTCTTATCAATGCCCTCATATGCAGTGTCTGTGTGCTGGACCGGGGACTCTTCCTCAGCCTCTTCTTTCTCCTCATCCTCTTCTTTCTCCTCATCCTCTTCTTTCTCCTCATCCTCTTCTTTCTCCTCATCCTCATCCTTATCGGCAGCACTGGCACTGTGACCACCTTTTTCCATCTCTTTCTTATCCACCATGTCTGATTTCTCCACAATTTTGGAGCGAAGATAGTCCATATCAGACAGATCTTTCTTCAAGGCTTTCTTATCTGTTTCTAGTGAGAACACACATTTGGAGAGCATGTGGAGAAAAAAAAAAGAAGAAAAAAAATAACACCTACACAAATCCAGTACAAATGCATGAAGAAAAGATTGGTGACGCTTTACTTAAAGGGTTAGTTAGCCCAAAAATGCTGTCATTAATTATGAGCTATGCAACTGATGTGTGAGATGATGAATGTTTATACATGAATAAAAGCCTAAATTCAATCAGTTTATAATATAAGCGATTGAATCTCATCAGAAAATTTGGACTAAATCACTCAATTCATATGGATTAGTTTTACAATCTCTTTATGATTTTTTAAGCGTCTAAGTTCAATAGTGTAGCTGTCAATGGAGGGACAGAAAGCTCTTAAGATTTCATCAAAAAGATCTTCATTTTTGTTTTGAAGATGAACAAAAGTCTTATGGGTTTTGAATGACAAAAGGTGAATAATTAATGACAGAATTTTCATTTTGGGTGAACTAACCCTTTAAAGCTTTTATGCATTATAAAGTTGTACATAATGTTATGCATAATAACGCATTTTCTTTTCATGAATAATTGTAACCAAAGTTAAAATGCATTATAATATTTGCAGATTCCTTGTTACATCTGAAATGGGTTGTTTGTCATGTGTTTGAATGCATTACACTTTCTAAAGGGATGATCAATGAATAGATTATAATGATAAAGATAAGTATTATAACTGTGGTTGCAATTATACAAGAGATCATACAATGCATTATAAGGTGCATTTCAAACTTTTATAATGCTTTATATACACATACACACAAGTATAAATATATATTCAGCACAAAGTTGACTTCTCACCTTGTTTGTCCTCATCATCAGCAGCATCTTCATCTTCACTCAGTTGCTCTGATTCATCAGAGTCAAAGTTCAGGTAATCATCACTAACAGCCGCTTTCTTCTGCTTCTTCTCCTTCTTCTCTTTCTTATCTTTTTCAGCTCCAAAAGAAGCCACTTCCACAGTGTCATTGGCCCATGTGGGCACCTGTGAGCGCTTCTGGTGCACAGCCAGGAACTCCTGGAAGCTCTTGTCTTTTTCAAGCTAAGGGTTAGAAATTACATTTTATAGAATGTATGCTTTGTGTAATGCGATAGACTTCGGCAGTAGCAAACTTACATCTCCAAGAAGAACATTCAAAGGCTTCTTCTGCTTCTGTAAAGATAGAGTGACAGCATAAATTCAGTTTGATTCATTTGTATTGCACTTTTCACATTACGCATTGTTCTAAAGCAGTTTAGAGAAAATAGACAAATAAAAAAGGAAAAGAAAAATCAATTGTTTGCAAACAATAAAGTGAGTGGGTCATAAATAGCACATTTTCCTCAGCGCAGACACTGAAAAAGTGACAAAAATGAATTTTCCAGTGAACTTTCCTCCTTTTCTAGTTGTTCACGTGATTTTGGTTCTTCTGTAACTTTGTTTGATGATGGTTGGCGTGTGTGTTTGCTCCATGGTCTGGCTTTGTTTGGGTCTCCAAAATCTGTGCAGAATTCCACCTTATTCAGGCAGATGATAAATAAGATAAGAATTATAAGATACAATGTTCAAATAAACTTATTATCAATTTAAAAAAGTCCAAATCTCTTGGACTCCTCCATGATCTTCTCACTTACAGTAACTCTAGATGTGTCCACAAAGGTCTTGTTGAAATGTTTCAGAGCTTTCTTTGCATCCTCGTCAGTCTTGAAACCTACGAATCCAAATTTGCGGAATTTGCCATCTTTGGTGAATTTCAACGTACAATCTGTAAGCGTCCCAAAATCCGCAAACATCTTACGGAAGCGATCTTCCTTCATCTGGGGACACAGAATAAATCAAATTTCAACAGTTGTTACAAAACCACATGTATTTCATATACATAAAGATCAAGACCTCAATGTATTTAAATCATTGCCTGATGATAGTGCCTATTTATTCTACAATGTCATGTTACACTGATTCTATCAAATGTAATACCATGGTACTTTCCCACATGGAAAAAATACTATAGTAAATATTATAGTGTTTTTGAACTATAGTAAAGTAATTTAATTAATTTGTTGTGGTAATATAACAACTATAGTAATATAAACAAATTATTTTTTTTAAGTTTTCTACAACTATAGGGTATATTATACTACAATGAATACACTACAGTTTACTGTAGTAAAAACTAAAGTATACTACAGTATTTATTACAGCTGATCAGTTCACTATAGTTAATACTACAGTACGCTGTAGCATTCATTAACAAAGTGTTGTAAATACTATAATATATACAGCATACTAAAATTTACTATATTTTATTACTATAGTAAATACTATAGTATTTTTTCACGTGGGTTAATATATACATCAAAGTATTCAAATAGTGCTCCAAAAGCCTCTGGGCAGTACCATGAAAACTCCATGACACTAAATTCAAACAAAAACATAGTTGGGACGTTTTGTTAGTGAATACAGTGAAGAAACGTGCTTAAAACTTCGTTACATTTTCGTAGGCGCATGCATCTTTGACAGCGAACTTGCATCAACTCTAATATCATTAGAAATACTCACCCCATTTGGGAGATTCTTGACTATTAATCTTGACATTTTTCCGATACCGGTGTGAGTTTATGTGGTAAAAGAACAAAATATTAAGTTATCAACAATAAAGCATGATGCTCTTCAGTAAGTCGCCATCTTTACTGCATGACGTAAAGAGCGTCACCAAAGGGACTTGATTGTGGCTCCCTCTGCTGGACATGAGTGGAATGATATTATGCACTAATCCTTTCCTTTACTTAAAGGGATAGTTCACCTAACCTAACCCACAAGTTGTTCCATAACTGTATGAATGTCTTTCTTCTGCTGAACACAAAAGAAGATATTTTGAAGAATGCCGGTAACCAAACAGTTGATGGGCCCTATTGACTTCAATAGTATGGAAAAGAAAACAATACCATGGAAGTCAACTGTTTGTTTTCCCATATTCTTCAAAATATCTTCTTTTGTGTTCAGCAGAAGGAAGAAATTCATACAGGTTTAGAACAACTTGAGGGTGAGTAGGCTAAATGACTTTGAATGAATTTTCATTTTTGGGTGAACTATCCCTTTAAATAAATAAGACTTTTAATGAAAATTCTGTCATTTATTACTTACCCTCATGACGTTTCACACCCATAAGATCTTCATCTTCGTAACACAAATTATGATATTTTAGTTGAAATCCGATGGCTCCGTGAGGCCTCCATAGGGAGCAATGACATTTCCTTTCTCAAGATCCATAAAGGTACTAAAAACATATTTAAATCGGTTCATGTGAGTACAGTGGTTCAATATTAATATTATAAAGCGACAAGAATATTTTTGGAGCACCAAAAAAAAACTAAATAACGACTTATTTAGTGATGGCCGATTTCAAAACACTGCTCCAGGAAGCATCGGAGCACAGATGAATCAGTGTATCGAATCTGCTGTTCGGAGCGCCAAAGTCATGTGATTTCAGCCGTTTGCAGTTTGACGCGCGATCTGAATCATGATTCGATACACTGATTCATCTGTGCTCCGATGCTTCGTGAAGCAGTGTTTTGAAATTGGCCATCACTAAATAAGTCGTTATTTTGGTTTTTTTGGGCGCTCCAAAAATATTCTCGTCGCTTTATAATATTAATATTGAACCACTGTACTCACATGAACCGATTTAAATATGTTTTAGTACCTTTATGGATCTTGAGAGAATGTCATTGCTCCCTATGGAGGCCTCACGGAGCCATCGGATTTCAACTAAAATATCTTAATTTGTGTTCCGAAGATTAACGAAGGTTTTACGGGTGTGGAACGGCATGAGGGTAAGTAATAAATGACATAATTTTCATTTTTGGGTGAACTAACCCTTTAAAGTACACATAAAACTATATATTTGTATAGTAACTTAAACCTTTGAAATATGTAAATTAGGAACCATCTTTTAAACATGCACAAATTTGCATATTATGGGTAAGGCAGTTACAGGCAATGCCATTAAAAAAAAAAAAATCTAAAGTTAAGATCGAGTCTGTAGAAGTTTGTATCAAACATGACATATTATGTCTATTTTTTTTTTAAATTGACAAAGATTATATAAAATGTTAAAATGCAGTTCTGTTGACTATCTTGGATTTAATTATAGCTAAATATTATGTAACTCCTGTGTATAATTATGCCTGCAATTAATTTGCATATTGTGAAATCATAATCTGTACAGTCAGACTAAGGTAAGTGTAGATAAATGACCCTGACCGACACAGACAAGCTTTAAACATGTCCACCAGGTCATCTCCCACACTGCACAATTAAGAGCTTCATTTCTGTGTTTCTCTGTTATTAACAGACTGTTAGACACACCCTAGACCACTGTCAGCATACATTGATCTTGCATTTTGATTCTACCGCTATAGTATCTCTTGATCTACAAAGGTAGCTAATTCATGATTATTATGACTCATTACTCTTTACACACATTCTTCATTGAAGGACTGAAGTGAGTCAGGTCTAGAGACACTTTGTCTGCACTCCACTGAATGGATTTCCAAATTACATTTGAGCCAGCTAACCAATCTAAAGTGAAAACTAGATCAGTAAAGTAACATATTGAGTGGATAATTAAATGTGTTTTATATATTTATAGAAATAAATTAAAGCACAGTGATGTTGTTACTTGTGTGCATGAGTAATTTCAGAGCATGTCAGGGCATATATTTTGTGCGAGGTGCATGATGCTGAAGAAATGACTTAAGATGACTTACAAAATATTTTAATATTATACAGTACATTATTTTCTTTACAAACACAGACAATAAATTAAAAAAAAATAAATATTAAATAAAAAGAGCTGAAATAACATGTAAATATCCTGTGCTATCTTTCAAAACAGGAGGATGCCTATTAAACATTTACCACTAAACTTTTTACATTTGTAATTGTACAACCTTAATCAGACTTCAACCCCTCACATTTGGCACCTTTGTGGACTTTTATGCAATATATGGGCACTACAGTAATATTTAAGGTTACTATCATTGTACCCTTGATAGTACCCTAATCATCAGACCTGAGGCAGTAGTTACAATATTTCAAAACACACCATCATATGTCCACTGTGTGCTTATGCAGCTAATCAATATGGCTTAAGTAAAAAACAGAATCACAAAGTGCATAAGGGTCCATCTGACGTGTAAAAATGTTATATAAAAGGAGAAACAAAATATCAAAACAATAAAGTGTTTATATTGCCAAAGGGAGCCAGCTTTTCAAGTCCATTTTGGGCCAGCTCAATTGCGATTCAGAACAGTTCTGCTTCAGTCAACCGCACTGTCACACTGCACACAGATCCAGGGTCCCTGTCGGGTCCTGCAGGCCCAAAATGCTGTAGGCTATTCTCTTCTGATGACCTGGCAGCCGTACTCCAATATTACTAATATCCCTTTTTGAAAAAGAAAAGAGGAGGAGGAACAGGTTAGATGAGGCCATATAAAGTTTCAGTAATTCATAAGCTTTTATAATTGGTTCATTTTGTAATCTGTTTATGGATGCATACTTACTCAATTTTCAAGTGCAACACCTGTTCCATAGTTTTAATTCCAGCAAGGGCGAAGGTTTCTCTGTACTGGGCCATCTTGATGGATTCCAGCCATTCATCCACTGACCTAAAGGGGGCGCCGTCACAACCACTTGTGCTGGGTAGTCGAATAGACACACTGTGTGAAAAACAGACATCACAATATAAAACATTCTAGTTTTCTGCAGTAGAACTGCAACAACATTTCACATTAGCGTTTTGTTAACCGTTTCTTACCGTGGGTCGATACTGGCAATGGCCGAGAGTGATTCTGGGTTGCGAAGCAGCTTCTCGAGCAAGTTGACGATATCAACAAAGCGTGGCCGTTTGGAGCGGTCCTGCGTCCAGCACTGCAGCATTAGCTGGTTAACCGCAGATGGGCAGCCCATCGGTGCCGGCAATCTGAAGCCTTCGTTTATGGATTTCATCACCTTTGATCAAAAGTATGAAGAAAATGGTGAAACACATGCTCACAGAGGATATGAAGCCCATCAATGTGTTTTAAGTGAAAGCTTAAAGGGATAGTTCACCCAAATAAGAAAATTCTGTCATCACTTACACACCCTTATGTTGTTCCAAACCTGTAGGAGTTTCTTTCTTCTGTTGAACACATGATATTTTAATAATGTTGGTAACCAGACAATTTGCCATTTATTTTTTTCCTACCATGGAAGTCAATGGCTACAGTCAACTGTTTGATTACCAAAATTCTTCAAAATATCTTCTTTTGTGTTCAACAGAAGATAGAAACTCATAAAGGTATGGAACAAAATAAGAGTGAGTAAATAATGACAGAATTTCCATTTTTGGGTGAACTATCCCTTTAAAATATTGCTAGGGTGGTTGCCAGGACAATGCTAAGGTGTTCACTGGTTTTTAGAATGTTGCTAGGTCGTTGCTAAGTGGTCACTTCCTAGCTTAAGATCAAACAACTTTGTTGGCGAGCAAAAAATATCTATTCAAACTTACAGGAGCATGGAGCAGAAATTGAGTCTGTTGGCCCTCTCTTTCTTTCTTTTTCTCTTTCTTTCTTTTTCTCTTTCTTTCTTTCTTTCTTTCTTTCATGTCAAACTCCTAAAGTATGAGCAATTAGCATTAATAACTAGTTAGAAATATGCCATACCTCATGGTTGCTCATATCCCAGTAGGGTCTTTCTCCAGATGACATCACTTCCCACATGACAATGCCAAAGCTCCACACATCACTAGCCGAAGTGAACTTCCTGTATGCTATTGCCTCTGGTGCAGTCCAACGAATAGGAATCTTTCCTCCCTAAAAAAGAGTAGAGTCAAAAACCATGAAAATAATGTTTTAATGAACTTGTACATTTATTTTATAATGATTCTGTGCATTCATATCACTTACAGTGGTTGTGTAGGTTCCCTCAGGATAATCCTCCAGTACTCGTGACAAGC
Organism: Chanodichthys erythropterus; assembly: GCF_024489055.1. Lineage (NCBI taxonomy): Eukaryota > Metazoa > Chordata > Actinopteri > Cypriniformes > Xenocyprididae > Chanodichthys > Chanodichthys erythropterus. The sequence continues at coordinate 29,593,589 of NC_090241.1, forward strand.
CGAAATCTGAGACTTTACACTCCAAGTTGCCATTGACCAGGACATTACGAGCTGCGAGATCCCGATGGACGTAGTTCATGTCTGAGAGGTACTTCATTCCTGAGGCTATACCACTGAGCATTCCCACCAGCTGGTATGAGGAAAAGTCCCCGTCATGATCCTGTGGAGCACAAAGAAACACATCAATGATTCTGCTACATCCTGGCAAACACATTCAGAGGAAATGTAAACAATTGTTGACCAAAATTTACCCTTAAATACTGGTCCAGAGCTCCATTCTCCATGTACTCTGTGATAATCATGGCGTCTTTGACTAAAATGATAGGTAGAAGAGAGCATCCTGTTAAAACATGTTCTGTACAAGAAATTGACCAGAAACATGATTTTATAGCTTGATACTTACATTTAGTGACAACACCCTCCAGACGGATAATGTTCTTATGGGAAAACTGGCCCATGATGCTGGCTTCACTAAGGAAGTCCTGTCTCTGCTTCTCTGTGTAGCCTGGCTTCAGCGTCTTTATCGCTACAGCGACCTCACAGCGACTTGGTACCTTCAGAGAACCACGGTACACCTCGCCAAATTCTCCTATGGAGCAGTATGGAAATACAGTTGTTAATTAAATATATTTAAGTCAAATTTTTTAGAAAACACACAAACAAACAAAAAAAAAGACAAAAAATAAATAAAGTAAAAACACATTAAAAAAAAATTAAATTTAAAAATACAAATATAAACTAGTTTAAAATATTAATAAATACAGTAACAGTATATAAATAATATTAAAATAACGCTGACCTGCACCAATGACTTTTTGCTTGGTGATGTGACTAGGGTGAATCTCACTGGCAAACTTGAGGACAGCCGCACAGGGGTCTTCATATGTATGGGGATCAATGTAGGTCTTCAAAGGAAGGAGTTTTTCTGTAAAACGAGAAGGTAGGGGTAAACTTTGGTTAAATGACACTCACTGTATGATGGCTGAGGTTTAAGTATAGCTATTGCTGATAAGACATGAAGTTCTAATGTCAAATACATGAATGCATACAAAAGAGAAAAGAATTCAATTTGTTTCTTACCTGGACATGAAAAGTAATCTCCATCAACCCTCCGTCGGACATGGGAATTCAGCCTCCTGATGAAAGAACATTCAACATCACATTTTTTGAGTTAATTTAAGCTCCTATCTTGATGACATCCTAAATGAGTATGATTGCACATCAAAGCTGGAATGTAAACAGTGTGGGAGAAAAGACTAAGGAAAAGTTGGGAAATCCTGCTTTGTGGTCTGGAAAAAGATAAAGGAGAGAATGGACTGGAAAAAGTGAGACCAGAGATGGCTTCTCTAACCTTTTGTGCAGAAGCAAAATAACCGCCACAATCAGCAACATGACTCCGCCTCCAGCGACGGCTCCCATCACAACCATAGAACTATTCTGTGTTTGAGATTCTGCTGTTGGAGATAGAACACAAAAAAGTTCACTCTATTTATACTGACAAAAAAGTTCACTCTATTTATACTGACAAACATTCATGCACCACCAAAAGCTTATCACAAATTCATCTAAGTTACGCATTTTCATACATGAAAGCATTAAAGGACTACAACTAAACGCCTACGCGCGCCTTCGCACGCACTTACCGAGAGGCAGTGTCTCAAATTCAAGCTCTGCGCTGTGGCTGCTGGGATGGCCTTCTGCCGTCAGGGTGTGAACGCGGAACACATACTTTGTGCCTGGTAAGAGGTCATTAATCTGTACAGAGTTCTTCTCCAGAACCAGAACGGTGTATGTGGTGACATCAAACTCTCCAGGATCCTCCTATGAAACAATGAGGAGAGGAAATTTAAAAAGTTTGTTCTAAAATAGTAAAGGAAGAAAACATGGAAAGGCCACAGAGAGAGAGAGAGAGAGAAAGCACGCAAGAAACATTTCTGAAGAAAATGCTAAGGTTCCACAATGCTATGTTGATGCTGAAGTGTGCATTCGATTGATATTGGACACTTTACTATCCCATAAGCCCACGAGAGGGGATTTGTAAATGGAGGTGAAGCAACGCAACTGATGCTGGTAGGGTCACATAGTAATGACAACATGGTGGACGTTGTACATCCGGATTACATTCAAACTACAAATATTAATACTATAAAGAACGTATATTTTAACGGTCATAAGTAAATTCAAATTCAAATGTAGTACATACTCAGTATGCAATTTCAGATGCACTGATTGTCAAGTGGTTGCTAGGATGTTCAAGCTGGTTCTAAAGGTATTGCTAAGTTGTAACTAGATTTGTTCTGAGAAGTAGTTTACTATCCCACCACCCAAGTCTCTATTATAATCTTTTTTTATGTATTTTTTATAAGTAACTAAATAAGATATCATAGTCACCTTCTTTCGGTACATGAGCTCATAGCGGGGGTAGTTGTGATTCTGCACATGGTGGTCCACGACCCAGGATAATGTGAGACTGCTGGTGGTCCGATCTTCAACTCTCAGGTACAGCACCCTCGGGCCATCTGAATAAAAAGACACAAATCATCAGTGTTTTGGCTAAAAACATCTCAATTTACATGTAAATGCCATTTGATACATCATGTCTTAAGAAGGCGTGATAAATTCTTCTCCATATTAATCTGTTAATCTTGTCTATCCGTGACAAGCAATGAGACATTTTGTTGGCCGAAGTGCACTGGTTAGCTCCGCCCACAAAGAAACCTCATCGGTACATTTTTAAATGCAAATGGCTGCATTTTCTTTATCACTGTGGACAGAACCATTGCTTGCCACTCGATAGCTTTATATTATTGCAGTTAAAACTTAAATTGTTAAATATCTAACCTGTGAAGTGAAGCACTGTTGTGATGCCAGCCGTGGCTCTCTTTCGACTGAATTGGGACACGCCGTTTTGGGCCTCGATTGTAAAGGTGTAGTTCACATGAGGCTCCAGCTCACTAACCACAACTTCAGGGTCTTTCAAGGCCGTCTGCGTAGGCTCAAATCGCACCCTCCCACCACACAGCGAACACAGACTGCTCTCACAGCGCTCGCACGCCACACTGTATGTGATGTCGCTTCTGCCGCCTGTGTCTGCCGGTGGGCGCCAGGTCAGTTTCAAACTCCCCGCTGTCAGGAGGGGTGTGTATTCCAAGTCTCGGGGAGGGCTAGGCAAAGCTAGAAGAGCAAAACATAGTATATTGTTAAGATACTACATTTAAAAAAATGCAGCAAAAGAGTTTCTTAATAAGATCAAACAACTTTGTGGGGGAGAAAAACTATCTGTTCAGACTTACAAGAGCAGGGAGCAGAATTTGGGTCTGTTGGGGCCCTGTAGAAGCCATCCATGCAGGCGCACAGCAAAGCTCCATGACCGGAGCGCTTGGTGTTATCTGGACACACTTCACATGGCTGACTGGAATCTGTGCTCTTGTAGTAACCCGGTTCACAAGCTGTAGAAAAGACAGCAGAAAAAAAACAAAAAAGATTAACATGAGTCATTTATGTAAGAAAAGGACATAGATTCACATCATAGTGAATCCAGATTCAATAACCACACCATTCTTCTTTTATTTTAGGCCATTGTGCACATAAAGGGAGGGTCAGACTTTCTGCACCAACAACTGCACACAACAAGATCCAAACAAGATGCAGCTGACAGGCATTCAAGTGTTCAACAATGCAATAAACTGATCACACTTCACAATGCAACCAGAGGAAGACATTCCAACCGTTTTAAATAAAACCAGTCAAACTGGTCACCAAACTTTTGTACAGCCCTGTAATGAATAATTACATCTACATTGTCAACTTCTTCCAAAATATTGAAAGAGATTTTTTTTTTAGAAAAATGAAATGAAGCTCTTGTGGATGTCCGTTGGACAAAACAGGATGTCGGAATTGCAAGCGTCAATATAAGCCCTCTGGCCTCCTCTTCTCCTCCTTTCCTTCCTCTGCCGAAGGATGAGGACATGCTATAACAAACACAAAGGGAAGAAACTCCGGAAACAAGGAACGGAGGATGGGGGTGGGAGGGGGGGTTGATATAACAATCATTAACAAAGGAGGCCGAGTGCAGTGATTCAGAATCACATGCACAGTCTTAAGAAGAGACCGGTTCTGATAGGTGTACTTTTAATGGGCATGAGAAACTCACTGGCTCGCAAAATCACTGTGAATATAGATTCCACAGATCCGAGGAACTTCCTTTGAGGGGAATATGTCCCCCCTGGGGCCCGTCTCTCAGTGCTCACCTCAAACAAAGGGCCAAGTTTCAGATTGACGACCAGTGGGAGGTGTGCGAGCGTGAGCGTGAATGGGTGCGTGAGGATTGCTGACAGAAGTTCTCCCGCTGGGATTTTACATTGGGTTTTGTGTATTTGCTCTGTGTATAAGGGTGGACGTCTATAGGAGGGGGTCCGCATAAGAAAAGCAGCCCTTCTTTGTGCATTTTATTTGAAGCCAGAACAAGAGAGGGAAACTCCCACTCTTTTCCTCTAATCTTCATGTTTGTGTCGATTGAGAGTGGCATACGTGAAATCAGCAATGAATACAAATTTCACCAAAGCCATGAGGAATAAGTTAACTTATTTAGCTGTTTCCATGGGAACTTCATGTGAAATATGTTTAGAAAACGCTCTGTAATGTGTGACTCGCTCATGACACCACTGATGTGTCAGGCTGACCAATTTCACCGAGAAGCTATTTAAGGCGATGCTGCGTTGGTGGACAGTTAAGGCGCCATCAGAGACAGTATGTGAGGAAAGAGTGGAAAAGTGACTAAAGGCCATTTTACGTACTTCTGCCACGTTTATGTTCCCACAACCACTAAAATATGCACGACACAGTGATTGGCAGGGCTGATAAGAATCCAAGTCTTTGGCTTTTGGACACAATACACAAAGGGAATAGTTAATGCCCTTGGGTGGAAAGGTCAACAGTTAGAATAGCAGTTTCGCCAACGCAGTGGTAATCAACAACATGCCAGAGCAATGCGATGGTTTTTTAAAGAAAACTAAAGGTTTCAAAGTCAAAATTCTAAAATTTTCACTGAAACAATGTTTAAAAATATTTAAAATTAAAATAAATAAATAAATAATACTATTTTCATGTTATGGCCAATAATTTCAATTATATTTCATTTACCATTTTGTCTAAATAAAAAAAAATTAAACTTTAAAAGTTTTTTTTTTTTATTAAATCAAATTAATAAAAATAAAATAATTAAAAGAATTGTTAACTGCAATATAAAAAAAAAGATACATCACGCATCCCTATTTGCTGTTATTAATTTGTTTTATTTATGTAGTGGACTGCTTTATTTGGTCTGAGATGGGTTTTTCATTGGCCAATGCTGATACTGACACACTGCTCTCTAGGTATCAGTATCAGCATTATATAAAAACCCATCTCAGACCAAATAAAGCACCCAACTGCTAATTAAACATCTATTAAATTGAAGCTAATTTTAAACATTAATATTATACTCTTATATAATATTATAAAAATAAAACATGACATTATAGTCTGCAACATCTTTGGTAGGCCAGTATCAAATTCACAAGCAATGAAAACATTGGAACACTTGGGTTCCCCCCGAAACTTTTCAAATGAGACCCCTTCCCCCATCTGTGCCCGGCAACCAACCACAATTGTCCCCAACAAACACTGGCAGGTGGCGATAAGCTGAACAGAGCAGCAGTCACGTAGAAAACCACTCGTAAAACTCCCATGAAAACAATGACAACAGCAACTTCATTGTTTCAATGGTTGTTTGGGGTTAAGAAGAACCCTCTTTTACATTGAATGCTTTGAGGCATCTTTTCACTCTATATGGAGAAAAAAAACAAAACCCACCAAGTTGAATCAAGAGGTATGGGCAAAGGTTGTTAATTACTACGGTCTTTCAAGAGATGAGTGGATGAACAAATTATAGAGTGAAACATAATTCACAGAAGACAAAAAGGCTTTGTCAGAATCAGAATGGAAAGAACCACAGGTTGGGATGTCTGGACATGTACTCCTCATTCCTGAAGCATGTCATCACAAAGTCAACAAGATAGCAGTTTTCATTACATCTCTCCCATGAGCTATTTCATCAGGTCATCATTCATCACACTTCCTCTAAGGGTGTCAAAACATTTAGCATGTCTCCTGGAAACTACATTATGAAGGAAATGTGTGGAATCTGCCCTTTTCCAAAGGCCTTCACATATTCTGAACTCCCTTGATGTTCTTGAACGTCCGTTTCAGGTGCAGGTTCCTGTAGGGCTGCCAAAGGCTAAGGTCTTCAAAACATGCTTTCCTGAGATTGCCTTTGCTAATGGCTCCTATACGGATCTTTTGAAAAGATTTCATTCCAACTTTTTCCTAGTGATATCCTTTTTTTACAGTACGTTCAACAAACGTGCCCTGCTGTTGGTCTGCAATGCGTTTACCAATGGGATAGATTTTAATGTCTCTGGTTTTACATTTTACTGTAAAGTATAAATAGCGTGTCTGTCTACTCAAAACCACATTTTCCCACAAATACAAAAGGTGTCCGGAGAGGTCCGACCCAACCTTTAATTATATGATGACTACCCCAGATAGTCCTTGGGCATGCCAAACCTTCTCTGTAATCTGCGGTTAGCCGTTGTCATGGTAACACACTTACACATACAAAGTAACTCAGGTAATGTTAGCTCTGCCCATTGAGTCATATCAGCTGTTGGAGGGTATGGGAAAAGTGTAATATGACCTAGGGGGAATTCCTTGAAACTAGTTGGGAAAACCTAAAAATGAATCTTAAAGATAATCCCTTTTTTTCCATCCCAAACCTTTCCATTCTTTCATTTCTTCATACATCCACTAAAAAAAAAAAATCACCTTGGGACCAGTCAGTTAAAAGTCACTGGATGATAAAAGTAAAATTAGTTTTGGGGAAAAGATCTAGTGCAATTTGTTTGCAGATGGCGTTCACTTTAATATCTTATTTTCTAATGCAAAACAGTAATACTTAAACTTATTATTGAAGACTAACCCTTTCACCCAAACAAGCCCTTCTATTCAAAAGTAGATATTCGAAACTGTCCAAAGGTTAAAAACATTTGAATGCAAATCATACCACTGTAACTATGTGCATACACTCCTTTACAATAGTAGCCTGGTATCTTCACACTTCCTTCCCGAAGAGTTAAACACACATGTAGAAATAATACACCAGCAGGTGAAAGGGTGTGGAGACGGCTGACATTCCATTTGACTGAAGTCATATTTCTGGCCTCTCACAAACTTCTCAGACAGCTCTGTGGCAACCACAAAAATCTCTCAAGCTTCCTAGAACACACCCTCACCCGACAACACACTTACCATCTGCCCACCCACAAAGACTTGCAGTTGTTCCCAAATTGTCTTAAAGTAATGTGAAGTATTTTATAGTGATGGACCCGGATGATTAAAACTAATGTTTTTTGTACAATTCAGAATTATCAGCATAAGTTGTCAATGCAAAACAAACATTTCCTCTTTTTAGGTTAATTTTGAATAAATAATTCATTTGATGTGATTTCAGCAGTTCTTATGCAGCTCTGTGGAATACTTGATTCTGATTGGTCAATTTCCTTAATCTGCATTGAAATAGTTTTGTAAGATTATCCCAAAACTTTTGGGATAATGGCCCTACTTTATAGAAACCAGCATTGGCCATTAAAGGTTTAGTTCACCCAAAAATTAAAATTCTGTCATTACTTACTCACCTCATGTCGTTCCACACCCGTAAGACCTTCATTCATCTTCAGAACACAAATTAAGATATTTGATGAATTCTGGGAGCTTTCTGACCTCCGATAGATTGCAACGGTACTACCACTTTCAAGGCCCAGAAAGGTAGTAAAGACATCATTAAAATAGTCCATATGAATACAATGGTTCAAACTTAATGTTATGAAGTGACGAGAATAGTTTTTGTGCGGAAAAACAAAAAGGAAACTGACATGGAAGAGAAGAAATTGTTGAATAAAGTAATTTTTTTTTGTTTGTTTTTTTGCGCACAAAAAGTGTTCTTGTCGCTTCATAACATTAAGGTTGAATCACTGTAGTCACATGGACTATTTTAACAATGTCTTTAATACCATTCTGGGCCTTGAAAGTGGCAATAACGTTGCAGTCTAGAGGAGGCCTCACAGATTACATTAAAAATATCTTAATTTGTGTCCCGAAGATGAACAAAGGTCTTACGAGTTTGGAGCGACATGAGAAAATGAATTTTTGGGTGAACTAACCCTTCCAGTAAAAATCTATATATCGGTCAACCACTATTAGATAAGCAGAAAAAGTTCAACATATTGCTGAAGTAAAGAACACCACTAAACAATAAACACCAAAATCACAAACTCACCTTTGCAAGCATCTCCAACAGCTTGGTATCCCGCTCGACAGAGACACTGGCCCACAGGAACGACCCACTCTCCTTCTGCGGCGCAGTACATCCGAGGAGCAGCTTCTCCAACCACCACTGCGTCCTTCACACAGGTGCCCTCCACCTCCACCAGCGCTCCCAATGCCACCTGCTCAGGGAAGGCGGCCAGGCTTCTCATCGTGGCCGGGCAGGTGGTGTAGAACACCCTCAGCCCCAAGAGAGCAACACAGCCCCCTAAATCCTGGAAAGCAAGGTAGAAGCCCCTTCTGGAGAGTGGCCCGATGCTCCGTCTCTCAACGTTCACCCGCAGATCGGCTTTGCCCCCTCCACGATCAGCTGTTACCTCGTCTGGCGCTACGGTGGCTACCTTTCGGAACTGGCCCTTGCGGAAATTTGTGCCAACATCTGTGTCGGTTTCGGCTAGATAGAGACCAAAAGTCTCACGACAGGAAGGCGACGAGCCACCAAACGTGTTGCAGTCCCGGACGACAAAGCGCAGCTCCACAGATACGCGAGAGACGTCGGGCCTGCGCTGGATAAAGGTCGTTCGAAGCCAGTTGTCTTGTTCGGTGTCACTGGCTACATTGCACACACTGTAGGTGTAAAGAAGAGAGCCATTCACCACCGTCTGGACAACCTCCCACTAAGAATAATGGAAAAAGAAAGAAAAGAGGGAATGTTGTATTATAATCACCTCATAATATGAAAGTACAAAACTTGTTTTAAAGGTGAAGTATTTTACATTTGCATTGGAACAATAATGACTGGTTCCACCCCAAACTCATGCCATTGGTTAAGTCAGGCTGGTTGGGATCTTTAAACTGACTAACCAATGATTCTGAAGAGCTACAGAGCAAAAATCACTTATTTGTAGTTGTATTTGAAAAACAAAAAAATACTTTTTTCATGTACTGGTCATTGTTGGGTTGTTGGGTAGTTTGGCTTTTCATAACGTGTTGCTTCAGACTAGAGGAAAGAAAACATCCTAAATACATTTTAAATGTTTATTTTATTGCATTTTATCTATTTATGCCTGTATATTACAATTAGAATACATATATTTAAAGGCCATTTTCTGCATATTTAACTAGATATTGATATTTAACATACAGATACTAGATATTTAAATACAAAAAGATGTTTGCAATTCTTAATGTAATCAATCAACTAGGAAAGTGTGGTGATATCGGTTACATACATTTTTACCTCCTATTCACCTGGAGTGTCTTGAATTTTTATTTTTCTTGCCTAAAATGTTCCAGTATCCTAAATGTTAGCCTGAAACATGACTACACTGAATGTGGGAATCACACCTTTGTAAAAGTATCTCATTAGAAGGGTGTGGGAGACAAAACGTAGGCCTCTGCTCTCCTCTTTCCCACCATGCTCTGCTGTGATCGAGCTCCTTTTCAACTCAACACTTCAAAAAGTACTGAAATAGCTGGCAAAATAAGCATGACCTCAAAGAGCTTTTTTGAATCCAGCAGCTGAGTAGAGCTCATGGAAACCTTCAAGACATCAGGGAACGAAGATGACAGGACTAGTCTCTAAAAGACTAATTAAACACTTCAGCGTGCGACTATGCATGGTCAGAGGAAGTAGTGGAACCCTCTCGGTACATCTCTGGAGAGGTCCTTGTGTGACTGAAGGGGAATTCACAGCGAATTCTTATAAACCAAAGCTTCAAAGAAGAAACATGGTCTGCGCACTCACACACTATACACACACACATTGGATGCATTGGATGTTAAACACTTATGCCATGTACACAAACATGTATATGAATTTCATTGCATTATACATCAGTTTCAAACAAAAATGACATTTTCTCAGAACTACATTTCTGAGTCATTTTTTTAATCACTTTTTTAAAAAATAATTCCTTTATTTAATAATTTTGTGAAAAGTTTTGCTTAAAATTGTACTTGTGGCATCTTCGAAACAAATGACACTTAGTTTGTTATATTGTTTTCTAATACAATAATGTATGTAAAGTGTGGTTTAAGTGTCCCAATACTTTTTGGAGCCGCTGTACATTAAATATTTTTGAAATATAAAATGAAAAACCTTAGAAAGATTGGTTCGGATGTTATTTAAGCCTATTGCCGGGGAAAAAATGCCTGATGTTACTCTCGGTATCAATTTTAATAGCAGGAAAAGCTTTTTAATGGGTTTGAGGATATGACTCATTTTGATTGGTGTTTAAGAGTACGAAATGACACTGACTCATGCGTCTATGTATCCACTTTAAGATCAGTCAACGAACCTGAACTGAATTGAGTCTATTCATGTTAAAGCCAGATATATACAGGGAACAGAAAAATTGATAAAACTTACCCCCTCTTCATTCGGCCAGGTTAACCAACCTAATTCACTTCCGGCAGCCTTCATGTCAAGCAGCACATCTAAGGATCATATAATATTTAAATTAAAATTAAGTCAAAGAATATTTAAACATGTTACGAGCTTAAATGTCTTAATTATTTAGGCCTACATTTTGTAGGGGAAAATGTATAATTACGAAATATTGATGAAAATCTAACCATTACGTTTATGTCCACAAATCCATTTTATTTATTCATCGTCAGATCATATAAACAGAAATGTGAAAGGTTAGAAAGAAACGTTTTTCTGAGTAATAAGACTTTAAAAATCTCGGTTTGTACTTACGTTCTTTTGACTGGATCCTAATAAATACGTTGTTAACATATAAATACAAAAATAAGAAATAAAACTGAGTGCGTCGGTAATCCATTGTGTTTGTCAGAATAAACTTTTTGGTCCATGCGAAACTCCGACGACTCCCTCATGAACGAACTTACTTAGTGGCGATGAGGTTTCATTCATGGATATGGGAAGTCAGGTGACTCCGCCCCTTGGAATGCGCTCCATATATGGCGCCGGTGGGCTTGTCCTTGTACGCGTGGGTGCTTTGATTGACGGCCCTCACACCTGTTCAATGAGTTTCGGATGTTTGCTCGCGTTCATTTACACAATAGTAATTTTAGACGATTGGGTACGGTATCAGTTCAAAGAGAGGGCTTTTTGTATTTGTCTCCTTTGAACCTAATATCTAGGTAATTTTGTTTGCAGACTGTGGGTAGTTTCGTGCATGTAGTTCACCACGAATTTTAATAGGCTTAAACCACAAAAATGATAGTAATGGATAGTGACTAAAACTAGTGTTAATTGTATACTTCACAAATCAGGTTATCTATAATATACAAATATACTCCTTTCCATTTGCAATAGTCATGATGATGGAGTTTTATGAAGTTACATAATGTTTTATGGATTTTTAAAGAGTGCATGCACAGGCTGAGATGGAAAATGTTTTTAAGTGAACTGAAGCTAAAACTCTATTGATGTGGTACTATAGGGACAGATCTGTGCATACCGAAGAACACTCAAAATATTTAAAAATCCGACCATCACTATTTTATTCCCATGACAAGTGAGAGAAGGGGTCAAGTGGGCTTGCCTCAATGAATGAATAACTACTAATGAGTTGAAGGAGTATGAATATGTAGACAGAGAAATACGGCAAACAAAAGCATTGCTAGGCAACGCAGAGGAATGCTTGAGTCAAGTCTCCATTGTGCGGCAGTCTGTCAGAGTTCCTTGACCTGGGAGTCAAACACAAGCTGACTTCTTCTCAAGAGCTTTGGAGGCTGCCTGCATTGTGAGAGCAGCTATGAATATTCATTAGACAGACAATAAATGAAAGACCTCAGCTTTAATTCTAGACAAACTCAACCAGGGATTTATGCGGCAGGGCTCTGAACAAAATCAAAACTTAAATAAACATTAAAACTAGACATAAACCCTTAAATATCAACTAAACATATCCAAAGCATTCTACATTTTATCCACTGGTTTCACGGACAATGCTTAAGACTAGTCCCATGTTAAAATGCATGTTTGAGCTGTTTTAACTGAAAGCAATATGCACTAGCATATCTTAAAATATGTCAACGCCATTGTTTTGCCTCAAGATGCACACCGGTAATGTTTTTTTTTTTTTTTTTTTTCCTCCAAGGCATGATTATAAAAGCTGCTTAAATGTGCTAATTTAACTAAGGCTTAATCCTGGCTTAAACTAAACCCTGTCTGTGAAACCAGGACTATATGTCTCCAATATATGCAGGAAAATCTCCAAACAATGCCAGCAGAGCAAAATTAAGCCTACAAATGTCAAGTCAAATCACCTTTATTTATAGAACTTCATACAATACAGGTTGTTTAAAAGCAGTTTCACAGTGATAAACTGTTCAGTTATGCAAAATTCATCAAATATGAGACAAATTCAAATTCTGCCGTCATCAGTGTTGATTCAGTTCAGTTCAATAACTAAAGTTCATCAATTATTAAATAAATTCAATAAGCAGCTCTACAACTCACAAAAAAAAAAAACTGTTAAAAAACAAAACAAATTTACACAGTAAAATACCGTTTTCCCTTGAAAAATAATATATTATAAAAACAATGCATTCTGGGTAATATTTGTTGTTTTAAGAAAAGAGGCTTATGCTACTTTCTTGAAAACAACAAAACAAGTGTAGCGTTAGTTCTGGCAGGTAATGTTAGTCAAGCTCGCATCAGCTGACACTCAGCTGATTCACAGTGACCTATAGGAATACGATGCCTATCACCGCATTCTTTAATATATATATATATTAATATATATATGGTTCATTCAATATTATCAGCAACTTTATCGCATTGCTCAGGAGCTAATTACTCTCCTCCATCCCCAGCTCCTCCTTTGTCCATTCAGGACTTGACCTTCTGATATTTCTCTTGATCAAACTCATTTCTTCAATTATGTTGTTACATTTATCGTCATTAAGAAAAATAATGATATTGCAATACTAGGTTCTGTTTAGGGGGCGTTAATGCTGCTCTCCTTGCTCTTATCCATGCTAGGCTGCATGGATGGGCAGGGAGTTTTTGCCCAGAACAGAACCATACCGCCAATCCAAACCCTATGCTAACTGCCAGTCATCTTTGACGATAGTGATCCTGACAGAAATAATATTACTCAGAATGCATATACAGAAGTAATATACTGTAAAATGAATGCGTAATATTGGTCATTTTTGAGAAAGTAGCCAATAGGATACTTTCTCTAAAACGACAGATAATATTACCCATGTTTTTACGGTATGTTACTGTTTTTAATGGAAAATGGTATTTTACTGTGTAAATTTGTTTGTTTTTTAGATATTTTTTAGAGTGAGTGTTCAAATAAGTGGAATATTCAAAGTCAGCTGGCTTTAGGGTTGTGTTCACATATGAGGCGTCTGACAAACATGTCTAGCAGGTTAAAAACAGCTAACCAACTAACCAAAATTACAAAATAACTATATTATTAAAATACATTTTTAAAAAATACTTAATTATGTGATTAAAAATACAATTACTGCAATTTAGAATGCCCATCTGTCCCTTATTAGAAAATGCACATACCATCACAAAGCTAACTGAAATCTAACACGTATATAAACTCACATACCAACTAGTTAAAACTCCAAACAAGTGCAGACTGATTAAAACCGGCAAGCAGTTGGCCACAAACTCCAAACTGAATGTGACTTGCTTATAAATAATATTCTTTTGTGTCTATGTGTGAGTACATGTATATGTGCAACATTTATTAATGCTTCAACAAAGTAAATCTTTGTTTATCACGCCAGCTTCTATGAATGTTGAGTACAATTCTTAATATTTGGAACAAGTGTTCGGCCACACAAAATGGATGATTAATGACTTTACTCTGTTTGGTGTTTAAGCACAAGACACTTATGTTCAGAGGAACATTTGTCTTCAACAAATAGGGAGCTAGAGCCATTGAGATGCCCTCACAATGCAGAGGTCCCTTTTCATTCAAGGGCCATGTGTGTTGCAGGAGGCCTGAATTATCTGCTGCACTCCCATCAACCCCCCCTTCACCTCTGCACGCTGTTCCACACAACCACTAACACAAAGCATTTCACGCCAGGAGGTTGGCCCCTTACTCCGGGGGTCACAGATCTGCAGTGGGACCACTGCTGCAGGGTCATTCAACTCTTCCACCCCTCAACTCCCTCTTGTCACCCTCGTCACCACCTCTCGCCAAAAAACGCAAATACAGAGGCGGCCTTCCTTTGTAGGCTGCGTCGGGACTGTCTGCCCCTCAAAAGCTTTGTTAACGCTCCCAATCCTACACTGATCCCTTCGCTGGGGGTGAAGGGAGTGCTGTCGCGGGATATGTGCCAGTGACATATGGCAACATGTTAACACATTATTAATGCAAAGTTAACAAAATTATTTCTGTGAGTGAGTAATAAATGGATTTTAGATGTCAAGTGACCCCAAAAAGTATTTAGACACTTAATGTCATGGCAAAAGTGTGGCATTTCATTTACATAAAGATAATTTTCATCAAAATTTACATAAAAAGAAATTTTCATGCACAATTTTCTGTTTTTGTTAAATTATACACCAAAATGATTTAGGAACATTTTCAGGTTGTCAAATGTTAATGGTATATATATATATATATATATATATATATATATATATATATATATATATATATATATATATATATATATATATATATATATATATATATATATATATATATGTGTGTGTGTGTGTGTGTGTGTGTGTGTGTGACATCTGTGGTTACTATACTGTGAAAATTATTTTCATTATTTTCATTATCACAACATTTTTCTTTGGTCAAATAAACTTCAGTAATTAATGTGGTTCAGATAACATAATATTTTGAGTTTCTGTTGACTAAACCAATCGCCTTCATTGTATTAACTCAATTTTTTAATTTCAATGAACTCAAAATGTTAAGACAACCAGGTAACTTACTCTTTTAAGTTAAACCAACAATTCTTATTATAGTGTAGGACTATAGTGTGAACTTTAGGGGAACTTATCTATACTTTGAGAACAGTTGGTCTAAGAATGAGGAAAAATGTATACGAGAAAGAAAAGTGAAGTATAATTTGGTAATAATTTATTATAAGGTGATAGTTACAAGTTACTACATGTACTTATAGTAATAACACTAAATTATGCATGATTACAAGGAACTAACCCTAAACCACACCTTTATAGTACATGTAGTTGCTGCATTTATTGGATCTAAAATACAGTAAAGACAGTAATATTGTCAAATATTATTACAATTTAAATATTACCCACTACTTATTTGAGTAAGAATAATGTAATTACATCACCTTAAAATAATGTGTAACCAATGCTTTTATTAAGCATGGATACATTCATCAAAGAATCTGTATCTTTGATGGTTTCCACATAAATATAAAGCTTAAGACATTCTTGAGCACCAAATCAGCATATTAGAATGATTTCTGAAGGATCATGTGACACTGAAGACTGGAGTAATGATGCTGAAAATTCATCTTTGCCATCACAGGAATAAATTACATTTTAAAATATGATAAAATAGAAAATATTTATTTTAAATTGCAATAATTTTTCACAATATTACCATATTTTTAATCAAGTAAATGCAACCTTTTGTGAGCATAAGAGACTTCTTTTAAAAACATTTAATCTTTTTCATCCAAAATGTCTGAACATTATATATAGTTCATATAAAGTTCATTTATATAAACTTTAGTTAAATAATTAAATAGCTTACTAAAACACAAATGCAACATTGACTTGAACTTAAATTACTTTATTATGTCAAATGAAGCCACAGTGTAATTGAATGATAGACATGCTATGTGGGAAATCAATTACCTGCAACATTGGTCAATTACACAGTTTAACGCTCATTATATACACATTGATCATAAGAGCTCCTAAAAAACGTTACACAGTAATGTAATTATGAAATGTATGCTGAGGGTGTTTATATATTAGTACATACACATCCTCAGCATATATTACACAATTTCTCTTCTTAACAAAGGCAATTTCTTTGATCCACCGCCTAACTAACAGCATTCATTCACTTCCTTAATCTGGCATTATTGAGATCTTAAGTAGCAGGCAGAGCTTTAAATTAGTCAGCACTTAGACAGAGGGATGATAAATGTAATGTGTGTTGGTGAAGAGGCCCAATAAAGAGGATGGCACACATTCATATGCATGTGTTTGTGTGCTCAGCTTGATTGGAATGTTGTGCTGGAGGAAGAACAAAGGACTTAAGGAGGAACAAAGCACTTGAATCTAAAGGAAGGAAGGCAAGTGGCAGGGTGGCATTGGGAAGGGGGTGATGGGAAGAACATGGATGGTTGTAAGAAGTGTGGGAGATCTTTCACACAATGAGCCCCCTGGTGCCATAGCCATTCTTACCTCCAGCTCCCTTTAACACACACACACACACACACTCAAATCACACGTAGCCCCATTGGCTGCACGTTAAGACGGTGACAGCTGAGCTCCCTGATTTTTTTTGCATGACACACATGCGCACACACTCGCAGACTTGCTACACCAGAAACACTTGGCATACAAACAGGAACTTCTGTCACCTAGTTTACAGTTTACATCTCACTTTGACCTTAACTGGAGATCTAGCTGGGAGGCCTACGCTAGTGTGGTCCCAATTTGCATAGGTATAAAATCTCTCACGCATCTGGAAAATTCCATCCATTTTATGTGAATTTTGGGATATTGCATTAAAAAAACACTGGATGGTAATGCAAAAAAAATCTAAAAGTTTGCTCAATTGCGATGGATATATTTTTTCATCCAATAAGAAGACATGCGAATAAACTATAGGAACACATTTACTGTATACATTTCTTGATGTGTAACAAAAAACTCACGTGACTGTCTCAACAGAGGATGTAATTTGATAACTGGACTAACCAGTGGACCAATTTTCCCTTCACAACATCTCAAATGTTGGTTTGGTCATTCTGAAATGCCTGAGCCAAAGTCTATCATCAATATGGTTAGGTATAATTACCTCGAAGAACTGTCTCACACCATATTTGAGTTCCCAAACATCAGGCATCCACCTCATCCACCTATTGTGTTTTGTCTGTGCTTTCTGAGGTGCAAGTCATTTATGATGTATGAAAAAAGAGCCACAGTGGCTTCTCCAAATGCAGCAACTTCCAATTTATTACAGGTATTTTGCGCCAATTTCCCAGGTCGAAAGCAATGTTGCTGTTTTGAACGGAATGTAAAAACAACCACTTTCATAAAATAAAATATAAAGTAGCATTACATTAAAACTGAATACAACTGGTTGATGTGACTTTATGTAACTCCAACATTATTACATACATAATATTGCAGACACCCGTTCAAAGTGTAATACTAAGTGTAGGGTACATTTTATCATTGTGGGAGTGTGAAGAGATTTTTGCAATTAAAGGTGCCGTAGAACATCTTTTTAAAAGATGTAATATAAGTCTAAGGTGTCCCCTGAATGTGTCCGTGAAGTTTCAGCTCAAAATACCCCATCAATTTTTTTTATAATTTTTTTTAACTGCCTGCTTTTGGGGCATCATTAAATATGCGCCGATTCATGCTGCGGCCCCTTTAAATTCTCGTGCTCCATGCCCACGGAGCTTGCGCTTGCCTTTAACAGCATAAACAAAGTTCACACAGCTAATATAACCCTCAAAATGGATCTTTACAAAGTGTTCGTCATGCAGTATGTCTAATCGCGTAAGTATTTATTTGGATGTTTACATTTGATTCTGAGTTTGATAGTATGCTCCGTGCTTTTCCTTGCTTGCTTACCTAATCTGTTGATTCAGCTGTGCACAGATTCAGACGTTAATACTGGCTGCCCTTGTCTAATGCCTTGAACATGAGCTGGCATATGCAAATATTGGAGTCGTACATTTTAATGATCCCGACTGTTACGTCCTTCAGAGGTCTTTTAAACAAATGAGATTCATATAAGAAGGAGGAAACAATGGAGTTTGAGACTCACTGTATGTCATTTCCATGTACTGAACTCTTGTTATTCAACTATGCCGAGGTAAATTCAATTTTCAATTCGATGGCACCTTTAAAGAAGTACAAACTATGATAGATAAAACGATTAATGTCTTTATCTCTTGAACCAAAAAAATTCATATAATTTCAGATTCAAAATAAAGGAATATACATTTATAGATATGTGTATTTTACAAGCAAAACATCTTATTCCTCTTTACTGGAAAACTGAGGCAGAAAATGGGAGATTACTTAAAGAAATGGCAACTAACATGTCAATGGAGAGAATACATTATTAAATATAGATATATGGCTTTTAAAGACATTTTAAAGACATCCTGACATTTATTAAAAAAAAAAATGTAGACATTGGGGTGGTTTGTATGATGGGATAATGGATGACAGTGTTATTTTAGTATCAATCTGAGATACTATTAGTTTTTCTTTCTATTTTGAATGTTTTTATTTTTGCATTTTTCATTCTCATTTTAATTTGAGTTAAAATTCCAATGCAGTGTGCATAACTTGACCTTCCATTTTCTGCATAACAAAAAAAACCAGAAGTAACATTAACAGTAACACTGACTCAGAATGGACACTCACATGCATCATGGCGTTATGTCATATAACAAAATGTACTGTTAAAAATGTGAAAAAGTTCATTGAATGGACTCTTTAGACCTTATTCACAGCAGTGCCATTTTTAACGGGAATGAAAGTGAGGCTGTGAGGGATAGACATACATCTCTTCATTTGGTTGTACTGTTATTTAACGTGTTTTTAGATTGTTCAGGTGACAAAAGACTGCAAAAATATATTTTAAAGACATTTCAGTAGACAAAAAACTCCAGACAACATAAGCTGTGTAAAATTATAAGTGATCTAGGAGCTTTATACAGCTTTTTACAGCAGATGCCATTGAAAAAATGGTAAGTCTATCCCTCAGCCTTGCTTTCATGGCGCTGCTCTGAATAAGGTCTATGCACAATCACTTACGCATTTTGCCATCACTGGTGTAGAATAGTGTATGGAAATTGTGAGAAAATTGAGCACAAGATTAAATCTTGTGGAAATGTCCCACAACACAAAGCAAAACTGATACAATTCACCTTTACGCTAAAGGTATTTAAAGCAGCTAAAAGTGTTTTAATAATATACTAAAATGTTTTTGTATAGGCCAACCAAAGCTGATATTATTGATGATAGAAAGTGTTTGCTACTACCACTATTTGCAGAGGGAGATTTTAGCGGAAATATAAATGCCTACTTACTTAATTTTTCACTTACATTTTCTTTCTTTCTTTTTTTTTTTAAAGCAGTCAGTATATGGTGCACACGGCGCAGTATATAGTAAGCAAGCATTCATTCCCAACAATAGACTGTTTTCAAACAGCTTTCCTAAACACTCCCCCATCTGCCATTGGTTGAATACCCCTACCTAAACTCACAGCATTAAGCATGTGCTGTGTCGGGCTGGTAGGGATCAAGGGGTCAAGGTTTGGCTGGTTAACATAGCCTCATTAGCCTCTGGAAGTAGATGCCGTCTACACCATCTGGCTTCAAAGAACATCTTTCTCCTAGGCCGGACATCCACAAATAGCAGATAGTCATTAGCCTATAAAATAACATAAGTCTGATTGATTCATTTTTGTTGCTCAAAATGAAAACCCTTCTTCCTAGGAGGATTAAAACGGGTTCAGAAAGTTTCACAACAAGGTGAATCAGAGGATGACTTTACATGTTTCCTGAGGTGAATGTTTCTTGTTTGAATACTCTTTGCCTAAGACTTTCTCTCTCTAAATGAAAAAAGCAGAAAACACACACATGTACACAAAGATAAGAATATTATCTTCAAGATCATATAACATTGCTCAATATATTGCGAAATAAAGTGCAAGACTCCTTTATCTGCGGGTTTGTGACACGTGTTTTTTTTTTTACATTTGATATGACTTTTAATTTACCTGCAGCATTTTAAAAAACATTTTTTTTATTTCTGATAATCTGAACGCGGACATCCTGGCCTCGTTTTTACAGTCTAAAAGTCGTTCAGCATTCATGGACCTTGTCCTGCAAGCAAATATCGCCCTCCTTTGGGCAACTCACCGACCTGCATTATACTAAAAGTGAATTTACAATTTCGAAGCTAAATTTTTGATAATTAATTAGAAGTATAATAATAAAAACACTTCCCCAGGCTCAACACGGATGCGTTTCAAATGTGCTGACAATCTGTACAGTTAAATGTGCTGATAACCGGTACAGTCAAAGAAAGTCATTAATTTAATTGTTTGTTTGACAGCACCCGCTCGTGTTTAACTCTCCCTTCTCAATATATACCTCCTTTATTATATTTACACTTAAAGAATAACTGTTTTAAAAGCTTATCAAGCACTTCAAAGGTTTACAAGTGCCCGTGTTATCAGTCAGCGTGTTTTTTTTTTTTTTTTTTTTTTTTTTTTAAAAACTCGAATGTTACGTTTTCAAACCACATGATTAACCATCGTCGCGATCACGTGACCATCTACTGGAAACGTTTGTTTGTAGAATGTCACTATCCGCCAGTCCACGCCGCTCGAGCTGTCACCATACTGTCCAGAGGTGAATCAGGTATGTCCACAGTCTCTCCCTGTCAAATCCATCTTTGTCCTAATGCATGCGTCACTATGGCTGCAGATATCATATGTACATTGAAATTTAAGATCTTGTCCTTTTATTTGTCTGTCTTAAGCCTGTGTTAGTGTTAGTTAGCTATAGTATAACAGGTGCCGTCTATGCACTTTTTGCTGATAGTATAACGTTACTCACGTCCGCCTCTAGAAGCACACTAGTGTTATTCTCATATTTTAAAAATATAATAAGCGTACTTCTCATCAGAAACATCAGAAATCGACATATGGTCACATTTAATTTAGATCAATATTGATTAATACATTTTAAATCATATGGTATATCTTATTATACTGGATATTACATTTTCCAGTGTCAATATCACTTTCTATCCTGTTAGTCTTTAGTAATATCTATAATATAAAAAAAATAGATAAAAAATTATATAAATATAATATAAAGCCATTTCCTTAATGAGGTTATCTTCCAGAAAATGACATTGTTTTCCATTTTCTTGTCACTGTGTAAATAATGAGTTATAATAAATAATAAATTGTAATAATGTAATGTGTTTTAATTGACCATAGCATATCATGACACAAGTTAAAGTTACAGAGTTGAACTGAATTACATTAGTTCTGTGTAGCAGCTGTTTCTTGAACCCTTCTGCATCCTGTTATGCTCATTTGATCATCTACATTTTTCCAATGAATTTTTTTGTATTTATTTTAAGGCTACATGCCTCTGTTTGACAATTTACAACACCCAAATGTGCAAACAGTGCTTGCACTGTTTGAACATTGGGGTTGCGTGTACTGTGTCATCTTTGGTCTTCTCACAAGCTCCTCATGAGATATCATGAAATCCAGGTCAACTGTTTTCTGTTAGATATGTCAGTATGATTCCAGCAATATCATTTTCAGCTTTAACATAATTTATTGTCAACTTATATATCAGTTTGGCCTTTTAATTTCATTCAGTCCTTTACTGTCAATGCAGTCTTGTTCTGTTGGCTTAATCTTGATTTCATGGGTAAACACTCACTGAGAGAATACATTTGCATCACCATGGTTCTTGCTCTCAGTTCAGGTATGTTAGTAGATTATACAACCCTCCTCTTCACAACTGGACTTATCATAGACCGTTGGCCCTCATACTTTAAATGTTTCACAAGTGTTACGGAAGAAGATCCACACACTTAAGGAGCTTCCAATAACAGTTGAGTGATTTTAAAATAAGAAAGATGAGTACACAAATATACATTCATGTACTGTTGTGCATTCAGAGGTACAATGACTTGCAGACATGACTCGCTATTACTGATCTTAACGGTTTGTCCTGAAACATCAGTGATTATGTAATGTTACGTTGATATCTTGGGCCTGACATAATTGAATTATATTTAGCCTTCATTTAGGTATATATATATATATATATATATATATATATATATATATATATATATATATATATATATATATATATATATTTTGTGTGTGTTTGTGTGTACAGTATTGTGAAAAAGTCTTCGTATCTTCACACACACGCTGTAGTGTCAGTAAGAAATACTAGTTTACATTTCCAGACATTGCTTTTGTCATTAATTGTAATAATCCAGTGAAATTTAAGGAGTCTAACAACAGACTCTATGCTCCACATGGAGATCTGATCTCACAACCAGAAACATAAAAAAATAAAAAACAAAACTGAGACTAAATCCAGAAGAACTGTGGCCGTGTCTCCAAGATGCTTGAAGAAACCTACCTGCAAACCTACCAGAAAAAGGTACTGCATGCAAGTGTACCTAGGACAAAAGCTGTTTTAAACACAAAGGGTGGTCACACCAGATATTGATTTGATTTAGTTTATGGAAGTTAATTGATAAATAATATCCATTTATGACATTATTTTCGAAAGCATCCTCACTTTACAGCATTTTTACACAAGGTAGGTTTCTTCAAGCATCTTGGAGACATTGCCACAGTTTAGTCTCAGTTTCTGATGTCTCTGTGTGGAGCATGTTGTTAGACTCCTTGTTCATACAAAATTTCACTGGATTATTACAATTAATGGCAAAAGGAATGTTTGGAAATGTATATTGATATTTCTTTCTGACACACTACTATATTAGCTGATATTATTATACTTTTCCCCCTCCCAACACTTTCATTCAGAATCCATCTACAAATCTTATTTCTGACATATCTATTTTTTAGGGACTAAAGTCTTATCTTGTTGCAGTCCTGACCGCTCCATATGTTTTATGTGAGGATTGAAGCTGGTTTGTAATCATCAGCTAAATGTTTGCATAAGGTGTTCACTTTATGCTGAGTTATACGTGGAATCATAATAGTCAATATGTCAAATAATGAAGCAAACTTTAGAATCCAGCTTCTAATTGTTTTCCAGTGCCTTTAATCAAGTTATTCATGGTTTACCAATAACAGTTTTGTTTTTTTATATCTGCATGTGAACCTTATTAAATTGTCAGATTTTCAGAATTTGTAACGTTCTAAAATCCTTTTATTATTATTATTTTTTTTTTTAAAGGTGGGCGCTTGACATTACAATGTTGAGGATAAGATGGGAGTTGCTGCTAATGGCCATCATATGCTGGCATAGAGGCCACACAGATAATCATGAGGCTAAGCAGAGTCTTGGGCATGTGACTGTGGTAGTTGTGGGTGGAACAGGTGACTTGGCCAGGAAGTACCTGTGGCAAGGCTTTTTCCAGCTTTATGCTGACGAGGTAGGCAAAGGACACACCTTCTCATTTTATGGTGGGGGCCTTTCGCCAAATGAGAATGGGACCACGCTGCTGTTTGGGATCTTGAAGGAGCTGGCTTGCCCTCCAGAGCTCTCTGCTGAGCGCTGTGCGTTGGTCAAAGACCAGTTCCTGCATCTGTCCCAGTATCACCAGCTGAAGACATCTGAGGACTATGAAAAACTCAGCCAGAAGATCAAAGAGCAGGTAGGACAGGAGGGTATGGTCGAAGCGGGGAGGCTCTTCTACCTGTCTGTTCCAGCTTTCGCATATGCAGACATTGCAGACAAGATCAACAACACATGCCGCCCCCCTCCTGACACATGGCTGAGGGTGGTGCTGGAGAAGCCATTTGGTCATGACTTTGCTAGTGCCCAGTCCCTTGACAAAAAACTGTCAGGCCAGCTGAAAGAAGAGGAGATGTATAGGATTGACCACTATTTAGGGAAGCAGGTAGAATGTTATTTTATTCACAATACACTAAGTTTGGGGATGGTAAAAATTTCTTTGTTTTTGAAAGAAGTCTCTTATGATGAGCAAGGCTGAATTTATTTGATATAATAATAAAAAAGGAAGTTCAAAAGAAAAGCTTTTGAATTAACATATTTTTATGTATCATTATTGTATCCAGTATTATTTTTATTTTTTTTTTAAATAATGAAAAATTCATACTGACCCCAAAATTTTGAATGGAAGTATATAAGGGTGTAACAGTGTTCATTCGAACCATCACGGTACAGACGTCACGGTTTGGTGGATAGAGTCCGATGACGAATACAGTCAGTCACAGGTGATCCACACTCCAATCCAGAAGGGGGGGTATGCAGTATTTCAATGATGTTTGCTAACTACCACAACAGGAAAAAGAGCAGCAGAAGAAGAGACAGTCTACACACCAATCCAAAACAAGTGTTCAGATGGCACGCAAGAGCTTGCTAATAGCCTATACGCTGAGTTTCGATTAATTTTTGTGAGCACTACATAAACTTAACGGAAAGGAAACCAGGACAGCAGAAAGCAGCATTGTGTTCGTTTACTTTATTTTGCAAAAGCACAATCTTTTGTTTTTATTGTGAGTGTACATAAACAATAGAACCTTTAGACAGTTATAATAGACAGTTTTGAATGATGTCTTACTTTTATCCATATGACCATAAATGACGGAGTATTTTAAGTTGTTTCCACTGTTATAATGAGACAAAATAATTTGGCGTTGTGACGATTTTTATCGTGGACATAGTACCACCTAACCTAGCACTCGGGATTTGTTACTTTTTCCTGTTGTACCGAACTCGTATTGATCCCTGACCCCAAAACCGAGGTACGTACTGAACCGTGACTTCTTTGTACCGTTACACCCCTAGTAGTATACTTTCACATGAATGACTGGAACTTCATGAGCTTTAAACATCAATCAATGTTTTTTCTATTGCAAAGGTTGTCTCTAAAATATTGCCATTTAGGAAAGAGAATAAGAAACTTCTGGACCCTATCTGGAACAAGCACCATATTGAAAGAATAGAAATTGTATTGAAGGAAACCCTGGATTCCAAAGGTACTGGTTTTGAGTTGCTTATAAATGCATTAATCAATTCTTTCTCTATTTTTCTTCTCAGTTATTTCTTTAGCATTAATTGTTGATCTGTCATTCATTTACAGGGCGGATTCAGTTTTATGATCAATATGGCGTCATCAGAGATGTGCTCCAGAACCACCTCACAGAGGTCATGACCCTTATGTTGATGAACCTTCCTGCAAACCTCTCCAATAGCAAGGAGATACTACAAAACAAACTTAATTTCTTGGCTTCCCTACAGCATGTAGATAACAGTAATGTGGTCGTAGGTCAGTACCAAGCTTACAATGGAGAGGTTCAGGAAGAGCTCAATAAAACAAAGGACTACTTCAGCCTAACCCCCACATTCGCTGGTGAGTGGAAGAGCTTTTTAGTTATCTTATTTAACATGCAAAGAAGGTGTTCACGTTCGAGGGCTGCATTGGGATTAGGATCCTGGGGGCCCAGCACAAATCTTGTGGGAGCGGGCGGTTTTACCTTTGCTGCGAGTGGCCAAAAAATATAGCGTGGGTCCGCAATTTGCCACGTAACAAGAAAGGAGTCAAGGAATGTTGATTAACATTCAAAAAAGCACATCTATCCATCATAAAAGTAATCCATATGGCCCCAGGAGGATAATAAATGCCTTCTGAAGTGAAGCAATATGTTTTTGAAAGAAAAATATTCATATTTCTAACTTTATATAATAGAATCACTGGCATTCTGTACATATACCGAGTCGATTCGGGCAGAAGAGTAAACTTTGACCTGATGCATGACGTAATGACAAATGTGGAAGCGCAGAGGATAGAGCAAAACAAAACACCGGTCATGAATTAGAAGTCTAAAATGAGCATTTTTAAAGAGAAATGTTGGAGGAGCTTGAGTTTGTTGCCCAGCCCTATTTGTTTGAATCGCAAGAGGTGTCAACTCTCACCTAAGCTTACGCTACTCCTACATCCTATGTCCCTCGTTTATTAACCCCCTGAAGCCATATGGATTACTTTTATGATGGATGTATGCGCTTTTTGGGGCTTCAAAATATGGGTTACTATTCACTCCCATTATAAAGCTTGGAAGAGCCAGAGTATTTTTTTAATATAACTCCGATTGTGTTCGACTAAAAGAAGAAAGTAAACCTAGGATGGCTTGAGGGTGAGTAAATCTATAATTTTCATTTTTGGGTGAACTAACCCTTTAATTAAACGCATTGTTTTGTCTCTGTTATTCTGTACGTTTAGCCTAATGTTTGTATAATTTTTTCACAATTTCTAAAAGCTGTAACCGAATGATTGCGGGTGCGGGCGGGAATACTCGTTGCGGTAATGGTCAGAAATTCAGCGGGAACGGTTATTAAGACAAAGTCTTTTTTCGCATTCGCATTTCTCCACACATTTCTGTTACTTTGCATTCTTCTAAGACCTGCATTTAATTGACCATGACATGATCTTTCAGAAAGCCCTGGAATGTAAATGTGCATATAAACATAGTCATTGATTCATCATCAATCTAGCAATGCTTACGTTAACTGTGATTCTCTTTACAGGAGTGCTCATTCATGTCGACAATGCCCAATATGAGGGAATCCCCATATTTATGACTTCAGGCAAGGCGCTTGATGAACGGGTCGCTTATGCACGTGTAATTTTCAAAAGTGATGTATTTTGTGTCCAGGATCTCAATAATGTTCAGTGCAAATCCAAACAGATCATATTTTATCTGGGTCACGGAAACCTCCAGTACCCTGCGATTCTCGTGAGCAAGAACCTGTTCAAGCCCGACCTGGTGAGCAGCGGTGACTGGAAGGAGGTCACCGAATACAAAGACGTAGACGTGCTGGGGTTACCCCTCAGTGATTATTACATCCAGTCACCAGTCGTACCCAGAGAGGCTTATTGTGAGCTGATCTCACACGTCTTCTTTGGACGCAAGGATAGATTTATCAGTGCCGAAGGACTCCTTGCTTCCTGGGCGTTTTGGACACCTCTCCTTGAAAGCTTGACTCCGGTCTTTCCACGCGTGTATCCTGGTGGTGTAGCCAACGGGAACCTGCTGAACTTTAAGCTGCGGGGCCATCAGGTCGCCTTCAGCCATGAAGCCGTGGTCAATGTGATAAACCCTGGTGCCGAGGACAACTTCCAGGTGATGCAAGGGAAGTACCGTAGTTCTGAAATGGTATCTGCTTGGGCACAGGAACTGGTGGATCGCTTGGCTTCTGATCTTCTCCTGGCTGCTGAGGAAGCAATTCATGAAGAGGGTCAGTTTCACCTGGCGCTGTCTGGTGGCTCCAGCCCAGTGGCGCTGCTACGTGCGCTCGCCCTGAACCTCTACACCTTTCCATGGCGCAACACTCACATATGGCAAGTGGACGAGCGATGTGTGCCACATACAGAATCAGGCTCCAACTTCCGGTCCATTCACGATCTTCTGCTTCAGCATATCCGCATACCCTACTTCAACATCCACCCCATGCCGGTGCATCTCACCCAACGGTTATGCGTGGAAGAGGATGGTGGTCCTACATTATATGAGAAGGAAATTAAGAAGCATGTCAATGCCTCCAGCTTCCACTACATCCTGCTTGGTGTAGGCCATGATGGCCACACTGCCTCATTGTTCCAGGACACCAAGTTGGAAAGCGACGAAGAACGGTTGGTAACTCTGACAGAGAGTCCCATTAAACCTCACCAGAGGATGAGTCTCACATTCACAGCTATCAATAGGGCTCGAAGGGTAGGTGTTTTAATAATGGGGAAAAACAAGCATGAACTTGTCAGTCAACTCAGCCGAATTAAGGGGGAATCATCTAAGTATCCCATTACCAAAGTACAGCCAAAGAGCGGTACTCTTATATGGTACATTGACTATGATGCACTGTTAGGATAGACCTGTACATATCGGTCAATGAAGCCACCCACCAGGGCTTATAGCTCAAATCGAATGCTGTATTTTGAATGATTGCATTTGAAGTTTAATTTTCACACTGAGGTGTGAATTGTGTGAGGGTAATTTAATGCTGTGATAGGGACTTTTGATTGTGTTATGGAATGATTGCATTACAAACGACTAAACATTTCAAATCTCAGGACCTCTTTTAGCTTACGGTAATTAATGTTTTTAATAATGTTGCTACAAATCCTTATTCCACAAGATCAGGCTGTTTAGAAAGCAAATGCGTTAAAATTCGTCTGAAAATTTAATTCCACATCAAGCACTTTTTTTTCCACATTTGTGACCAAGCAGTGATCAGATAAAACATATATGCTCTGTAATTTGACTTTTCTTTTTACTTTGCTTACTATATAGTTGCATTAGCTTTAACAATTATTCATCAGACCACCAGATTAAATTGAACCATGTGGCCGCCTTTGTTTTTACAGAGGAAACAAGCAGATGTATTTGGTTTGTTTTTCCTCCTCAATTAAAAGATTTCAGTTAAGTGGTGAAATTCTGTTCTAGACGTAATCACAGACCTCAGGTTAAGAAATCCTAATAAACATGTCCATAAAAGATGGCATATCCAATGTTTTTTAGGTTGGAGCAAATGTTAATGTACTGTTTCATCTTTAGACTTTTCTATTGTTAGCCTTACTTGATAATTCCATTCCAGAATTGGATTGTTGACAAAGTGTATTAGTGTCAGAGATTTTTCTCATACCTCAGAAAACAATGGTTTATTATGTGTAGAACAGTCCAAATGGCATAACGCCTCACAATGATTATATATACACATGAATGCCTTTGTAAAGTCTGTGCTGTTTAAAATCTAAGAAGAATATCTTAGCATCGCATGCTTTATGAGACACTTTTTATGGATAGCGGGGCAGCATTGTCTAATTCATAACCATTGATTTTGGCCAAAAATGTTGTAGTGAAGCAGATCAACATTACATTCCACAGGGATCTATTGATCTAAAATGTGAAAATGTTAATAAAACGTTAAAATAAATTCATACAATCATACACTGAAGTTCTTATGTGTATTTACACGATTTTGTGTTTTCAATACAAAATGTTTCACATTGTAGAGATCCTATACTGAAATTCTGTGTGTAGTTCAACAAAGTATGTACCTCGCTGAAAGGTTTAACATATTTGAATTGACACTTTTGAATGAATCCATTATGTTTCACAAAAAGAAAATTTTGTTACAGTATTCAGCTGTATTACATGGCATTACATAAATCATTTCATATTTGGTGGTGGTTTTAATACATACAATAAAATATATTTTTGAAATCATCTGTTTTATTTTGTTTTCTCTTTTAAAATGTCTTTCAAACATGTCTGGATTCAAATGCAACCCAAAATTGAGGACTGTAAACAGTCTGAGTTAAAAAAAAATTAAAAAACAATTTGTATATACGCAATTTTGCCTATTTTTCTTCTCCCCTGCATGCCAATATTAGTGAAAAGGTGTATCATTAAATAGAATGCATCTTAACCTCCACTTCACAACTGTCTGAAAACCACTGAAACCATGTAAATAATAGATGCACCTGTATTGAGTGTCAGTGAAAGGCTCTACAACAGCAGTGGCTCATTTTCAACCCCAGAGGCATGTATCTCTTAACCAATCCGGAAACAGTTTGTGGATCAGGCAAAGACTTCCTCTGACCAGAAAGAAAACTGGGTAGAGACACAATAAGAACAACAATCCAGTTATTTTGTCCTTTATATATTGTTTCCTTCTACACTTGGAATGGAACTGACTGTATATGAACTTACCTGTTGAGAGTATGCTGCCCCAAGACACTACCAAAGAAAATATATACAATTCTGTGGTGGTGTTCGCCTGAGTAAAATAAACTGTGATTATATATAAAGGTAAAACTACTTTTTGCACATAAAATCATATTACTACAATTCACACTTACACATTGAGGTGCAGTCAGGGTAAGAATGAGTGTACAGAGTCCCTGGATAAACGCAAACAGTCCAAATGAGTGAAACGCTACCCTGATGCTCTTGGGAACTGGGTCTGTCAGTGTAAGCGCTACAGCCAAACCTTAAATGGGAAGAGGAAGGTATGATGATTAGTATTTAAAATTAGCAAGCAGAAAAAAAAAAAAAAAGAACCATTTATAAATATAAAAACTGATTACCTGTTGCTATAAATGAGAACACAATGAAGACTATAAGATTGCTCAACAATGGCTTTTCACAGTAGCGAGAAGATTTTGGCCTGTGAAAACAATGCAGAATTTTAGACATATAACATGATAATATGAATATGTTTATTTTATATGTTATGCTGGTAACACTTTACAATAAGGTTCACTAGTTAAACATTAGTTAATGTATTAACTAACATGAACTAACCATGAGCAATATATTTGTTACTGTATTTACTAATTAATGTTAGTTAATGAACATACAGTTGTTCATTGTTTGTTCATGTTAGTTCATGTTGACAAGATTTTAATAAAGTATTAGTAAATGTTGAAATTAACATTAACAAAGATTAATGAATGTTGTATAAGTGCAGTTCATCATTATTTCATGTTAACTAATGAACCTTATTGTAAAGTGTTATCCTTATGTTTTATCAGCTTTTTATCTGTGAAACTTCATATAGGGCACTTACCTTGACAAAATATAAAACTGTGGTGCCAGGAAAAGCACCACAAAGCTGAAAAGAACAATCTGACTGCCAGAGAAAAACAAATTAGATTTTTTATAATTTTAATGTTATGAATGTCTGCACACACACACACAAATGAGGCTTTACAACAAAGAAAGACATAAAATAGTGTTTAGCATCTGTTCACAATTTTATTGACTTATTTTCCAATTATGCAGACAGACAAACATAGATAGATAGATAGATAGATAGATAGATAGATAGATAGATAGATAGATAGATAGATAGATAGATAGATAGATAGATAGATAGATAGATAGATAGATAGATAGATAGATAGATAGATAGATAGATAGATTATCTTACAATTTTAACCTTTGATCTCTTGGAAGCCACCTGCTGGTCTGAAAAGCTGCATGGACTAAGAAATGGTGAAGCATTGTGCACTTTATATCACCTCAGATGATTCTGTACACAGCAGATTATTTCTTTATCAAGAAGTAGCCTACCAATACAATGACAAAAAAAAAAAAAAAAAAATATTTAAGAGTCTCAAACGCATCTTATTGAAAAATTCTAAATATTTATACAGTGAGATGTAGAAGTAAGAGAAGAAAATTCATAAAAGAATTACAGAACTTACCAGAAAGATATCACGCTGGTCAGCATTCATGGTAGGTTAGAAGCTCGGAAAGAAGCAAGATCCTCTGTCGGGTAATATAAAATGGCGCCGCCTAGTGCTGAGATTTGGTATACTTTTAGAGATGTCAAATTATGTATTAGAATAATTTTTTTATTCACTGTGTCACACAGAGGTGGTGTTAGTTATGTTTAAGGGATCTTCATATTGTGTAAAACTTGTTGGCTTATAATAAAATGCATATTGTACCAAAAACATTTACATACTTTGTTCAGCATTGCAAAGCTATTAAAATAATCATGACATGAAAGAGTGAGGAGTAATAATAGCATGATACTTTTCTGTTCTAATGGCTTTTTCATTAACATATTCATTGCTACCCTATTGACATTAGAAACTTTTTCCAGAAAATGATTACTTACATTTTGGTGTTCATCACAGAAGACTTCAAAAGTTTTTTGTTTTTGTTTTTTACCCTTTGCAACCCACATTCACATTGAGTAAAGGATGAATGAAATTTCAATGTTAACTTTAAGAACAGATGAAGAAAATGCCTGCCTGGACGAGAGTTAAAGAAACACCTGTCAGTTTTGAAAGAAAATAAACTGTCTGTGGCTTTCTCTTAAAAAAGTTTCAAAGAGGTTCAGTATAGAAGCCCAAAGAGTTCTTGAAAACTCTTTCTGCCAAAAGGTTCTATGTAAGGAGAAATGTCTTGCATAATTGCATACTTTGCATGCTTAATGTGTTACTGCATTTTTTTCCTACTGATAAAGTATGTTTACAAGCTGTGTAATTCATAAAACATTAAAGTAAAAACAAAATTAATGACTGAATCCCATGACTGAAACACCTAAAAGGTTACATGTATATGTAGAAAAAGAGAGAAAAAAGACACCAACCAGTAAACCACAGAAGTTCATAGCCACATTGTTAATGAAAGTCAGGCACAGATCATGAAACAAAAGCAATCATCTCAAATCATATGGGACTTCTCTGATATTTCTAAATTCTAATTGTCAAACTGTTAACCCCTGTACCAGATCAGTCCACTGCCAAAGCAACATGTGTCTTTTGAATTACATTGTTCTCTCTGAGTTCCCACGGGACGCAAGAAGTGTGTAAAAGTTATGTTCCGCCTCACAGAACAGCCCCATTGACCAAGCCAAAATAGCCTTTGTGTCCTAGGAATCACCCCTGCCCCATATTACTACACACAGACCTGCTGAAATATGACACAACACATCTGCTTCTCTCATTTCCACACATGTACACTTAAATTCCAGTTTCTAGGTTCACACAGGAGCTAGAACTCACAGAAACGCCTCAGGATCAACATCAAGCATGCCTGCAAACTATAGTGGAACCTGGGACATAGTGGACAATGAAAACGTTGAAGGTTACATGGTTGCTCTTGGTAAGTAATATCATTCATTTATCAGAATTTAATATTATAGTTGCAAGAAAAAGTATGGAAACCACTTGCAGAATCTGTGAAATTTAACAAAATAAAGGAGATAATACAAAATGCATGTTATTTTTTCTTTAGTACTGTCCTGAGTAAGATATTTTACATAAAAGATGTTTACATATAATCCTCAAGACAAAACAATAGCTGAATTTATTAAAATAAGTATGTGAACCATTGATTCTCAATACTGTGTGTGGTTACCTGATGATCCACGACTGTTTATTTGTTTTGTGATGGATCTTCGTGAGTCTCTTGTTTGTCCTGAGCACTTAAACTGAGCTCTGTTCTTCAGAAAAATCCTCCAGCTCCTGCAGATTCTTCAGTTTTCCACCATCTTTTGCATATTTGAACCCTTTTCAGCAGTGACTGTAAGATTTTGAGATTCATCTTTTCACAACTGAGGGACTCAAACACAACTATTAAAAAAGGTTCAAACATTCACTGATGCTCCAGAAGGAAACACGACGCATTAATAGATGGGGGGTGAAAAGATTTGGAATTTGAAGATCAAGGTAAAGTGTATTTAATTTGTCTTCCGGGAAACATGAAAGTATCTTCTGTTGCTTCCGAAGGGCAGTACTAAATGAAAAAAATGTAATTTGGAAATTTGGACATCTTCATCCTGTTCAAAAGTTTTCACACCCCGACTCTCAATGCATTGTGTTTCTTTCTGGAGCATCAGTGAATGTTTGAACCTTTTTTAATAGTTGAGTTTGAGTCCCTCAGTTGTGAAAAGATGAATCTCAAAATCTTACAGTCACTGCTGGAAAGGGTTCAAATATGCAAAAGATGTAGGAAAACTGAAGAATCTGCAGGAGCTGGAGGATTTTTCTGAAGAACAGAGCTCAGTTTAACTGCTCAGGACAAACAAGAGACTCATGAACAACCATCACAAAACAAATAAACAGTCGTGGATCATCAGGTAACCACACACAGTATTGAGAATCAATGGTTCACATACTTTAATAAATTCAGCTATTGTTTTGTCTTGAGGATTATATGTAAACATCTTTTATGTAAAATATCTTACTCAAGAGAGTACTAAATAAAAAAAAATAACATGCATTTTGTATTATCTCCTTTATTTTGTTAAAATTATTCATTTTCACAGCTTCTGCAAGTGGTTCACATACTTTTTCTTGCAACTGTATATTATATACATACATATATATATATATATATATATATATATATATATATATATATATATATATATATATATATAGCTCTGGAAAAAATTAAGAGACCACTCCAAGTTCAGAAATCAATGTTAAGTGGTCTCTTAATTTTTTCCAGAGCTGTATATATGTGTTTGTGTGTGCATACATAGTATTTTTTAATTGCATTTCATAGATAGTTGGATAGTTCCTTTTTTATTATTAAAAGGAACTGGTATTGTGAGTGTATTTATGTATTTAACCTTGCGCTATGCAATACAGGAATTGATTTCGCCACCCGAAAGATAGCGGGGATGCTAAAGCCACAGAAAATATTTGAGCAAGACGGAGACTCTTTCACCATTAAAACTTTAACCACTTTCCGGAACTACTCCACTTCATTCAAAATTGGAGAAGAGTTTGAGGAAATCACCAAAGGACTGGACAACAGAAAATGCAAGGTGGACACTCTAAAAAATGCTGGGTTAAAAACAACCCAAGCTGGGTTAAATATGGACAAACCCAGCAGGTTGGGCTAAAAGGCACCTTTTATGCCCTCTTTCACATGATGTAATATAAGTCTCTGGTCTGGTCAAGTTTCAGCTTAAAATACCCCACAAATTTGCACCTATTTGGGGGTGAGCAAGAACATGCCTTTTACTATATTACTATATTGCTGGCTAAAAAAATAAATCCAAAATTGGTTGAAAAAAATGGCTGGGTGAAAACAACCCAATCCCTGGTTTTGTCCATATTTAACCCAGCAGGTTTTAGAGACAGACACACACGCGCGCGCGCGCACACACACACACACACACACACACACACACACACACACACACACACACACACACACACACACACACACACACACACACACACACACACACACACACACACACACACACACACACACACACACACACACACACACACACACACACACACACACACACACACGATTAGCAATAAAATGGTGTGGTAACAGTCTAGAGTTTTCTTTGCCAGAATTGAGAAATACTGTTTTTTCTACAGTCAACAGTCAACTGGGAAAACGACAAACTTGTGTGTGTCCAGAAAGGAGAGAAAAAGAACAGAGGATGGACACACTGGATGGAGGGAGACACTCTTT
This sequence comes from Chanodichthys erythropterus, assembly GCF_024489055.1. Classification (NCBI taxonomy): domain Eukaryota; kingdom Metazoa; phylum Chordata; class Actinopteri; order Cypriniformes; family Xenocyprididae; genus Chanodichthys; species Chanodichthys erythropterus. The sequence goes on from NC_090241.1 coordinate 29,628,827, forward strand.
ACCTTGTGAGTCAAATACAAGATTCAAGAACATGTAATTCTCAGATAAAATGAATACAAATACCAAATAAAAACTTAATAAAATAATTTTTTCCACTCTTCCTTTCAAGGAGCTTAAATGTGAAGACCAGATCTGCAAGCAAACCTACAAAAGAACAGCTTGAACAATTGTGTTGAACTGAAATTGTTGTCATGTTTATTGAAGAATTACATACAATAACATAACAAGAAATGAAAAAAGTAAACAACAGAGAAAACCTACAAGTGCATTAAAGAAGATGGATGGATGGAGACACTCTTTACCTTGTGAGTCAAATATATAGGCCTTAAAATTCAAGAACGTGTAATTTTCAGATAAAATGAAAAAAACAAAAACAAACAAAAAAAACAAAAACAAATAAAAATATACATATTGAGTGTCTTCAAAGTCTGAGTGTATTTTGATGTTCTTATTGATTTAAAGTTCTAAACAAATATTTAAGCATATAGGGGAGACTGACATTGGCAGTTTTCATTTTGTTGATTTATGACTAAAAATGTTGTGCAATTGTGTCCGCCAGCCCTTAACACAGTATAAAAATGCCTTAGTTTTAGGGAAGCAACAAACAGAAATAATCACTTGTAACTTCCCCGTGTGACATAATCGGATATTGAAAGAAACATGTTTTTACTTTAGGCGAGGATGACATCCACTCCACACCAGTAGGAGGCGCTGTTAAGGTGATAATGAACTCTAGCGACGTCACAACAACGTGAAGAACTCATCATTCGCGCAATTTTTAATTGTAAAAAGGCGTAAAGTTGAGCTTCAGCGTATTTATCCAATGAAAATGGATGAGGACGAGGCACAAAAACAGGTTATAACTTATAAACTTAATGAGCAGCTAGTGCGTAATGCTATTCGTTGTTATATGTTAATGCACCCTGTAAAGAACGGTTCAGGTTGTATTTCTCACGTCGACAGTATTTATGCTCTTTTAGAGGCTTAAAGCTGCTGTTCACTACACTGTCGGCTCTCTCTGTCAACACATCGCTGCAGACTGCGAGAAACAAATCACCAAACAGACAATAGCAGCTATTGCAGAGACTGCGTTCAGGCAGTGTGGTAAGATTTGGTTATGTGACGTTCATATTTTGATAGTATTAAACATATTTATTCACGCTCGTCCTGTTTCTTACCTCTAGATATATTTGCCAAGGACTTGGAAGCGTTTGCGAGGTAAACTTCAGCATCATTATTACAAACAGCTGTTGTTAGATAATAAAATCGGTCAAAAGTTATAATTAACCACATAAAAAGTTTTATTTGTGCTGAGGCGTCTCTTGAATGTTTGCAGACATGCTAAAAGAAACACAGTTACAGTGGATGATGTGAAACTGACAGCGAGGAGAACAACTGCACTGGTAGGATGACTTCAGTAATGAAACATATCAAATTACATTTTTGCAAACAATCTGCAAGTCCCCACCCAACAACGAAAAATGACATTGTAAAAAGGAAGGTAATACTATTCTTGTAAACATTTATTCACACTTGTTCTGTTTCTTACCTCTAGATATATTTGCCAAGCCTAGGAGGCCTATCATATCATATTATACATGTAATTCTGGAGATTATTAAAAAAAATTATAGACAACTGAGCTTAAACATGAAATGTTGAGATCTAAAATAATATAAAATGCTTAGGTACATAGGTGGTGGTGTTTCATGACTTAAGGAAAATCTAATTTAAGATTTAACTGAACTAAAAACACTATTTACAGTTCACCAAAAAAATTAAAATTCTGTCATTAATTATTCACCCTCATGTCTTTCCACACCTTTAAAGACCTTCGTTCATCTTCAGAACACAAATTGAGATTTTTGATGAAATCCATGAGGTATATGACTCGTCCATAGACTGACAATTTAACCACTTTCATGGTCCAGAAAGTTATTAAAGACATAGTCGATGTGACTGCTTAATTTTATGAAGCGACAAGAATACTTTTTGTGTGTAAAAATAATTGAGCCGGCATTCAGACGTAAACACAGAAGCCTGCAGTGCTTACTGCGGCAACTGCGTAAGGATAATGACAGGGAAGAGATTGTTGAATAAAGTCGTCATTTTATTTTGTGCACAAAGTATTCTCGTCTCTTCATAAAATTTAAGGTTGAACCACTGTAGTCACATTGAATGTTTTAACGATGACTTTAGTACATTTCTGGACCTTGAAAGTGGTGATTATATTGCGGTCTATGGGCGAGTCATATACCTCTCGGATTTCATCAAAAATATCTCAATTTGTGTTCCGAAGATGAACTTACAGGTGTGGAATGACATGAGGCTGAGTAATTAATGACAATTTTCATTTTTGGGTGAACTAACCCTTTAAAGATAGCTCTATGAACATTGTCAAGTGCTCATGTAATTACACAATATTTACTATGAAGTTAATAGGAAATTAATGATAATAGTATAACTTGGTGCTATTTGCTTAAATACATTTAAATTGTTCTGTTCTAGTAAATCAATAAAAAAAAATTGTGCCCTTGCTCTACCCTTGCAGCACAACTACATTCAGCAGAAAAGTGAAGAACTGGCTTTGAACAACCATGAACTGAAGGAGAAAAGGAAGAAAAATGCTGCCAAGAGGAAAAGTAAAGACTTAGAAGCTGAGGAGGAGAACGAGGTTGAAGACTGATCAAAATAAATGTACAACATTCACAGTTTTCTAAATAGCACAAAAATACTTGGTTTTTGCATGTAATAAACAGCTGTATAAATATTTGTACGTAAATCACATTAAATACTAAACACCAATCATTTTGTTTTACTCAAACATGAGTTCATTTGTATTTTATTGTAATAAAGAATCCTATAAACATATATGACGCTCCATGAAACAATACAGATACTGTGAAATATTGCAATTCAAACATTTTAAAAACATGGACCTGAAAAACCTAAGCCTGCATTTGAATACAACGAGCTGCTTTCTCAAAACCAGTTCAAGCCTAATACCGCCTCAGCTCAGGTTTTCAGATTGAAATGTATTACGCTTAAAGTGTTCTGAGAAAACACCTCATCAGAAAGCACCAATCAAATTCTGCTACAGTCTACCGTGTCCATGGCCGTTACCAGAGATGCAGAACCACAGCATCCTCCGTCTTCCTCCATCCCCAAACGGACTTCCCGCCTGGGGTTCACTTGCGACCAGCCATATTCCAGGCCCCTAAATGTGTGAATTCAATTAGTTGTGTGGTATTTGCTTTCAAACATCACGTGACAAACCAGTATGAGAAAACGGCAATCTATTCAAATTAGTTTTATTGAAGCACTCCCTTCATTTGACAAATCATATAAAATGTCTTTGAAAACACTGAGCAACGTTATCTAGAGGGAAACTCCACAGACATCCACAGCACTCAACATACAGGTCGCACTTACACCATCACTCATGTTTTCCCCCCTCAGTGTCCACTGAAGATGTCATCCATATCAAAGCTCACACTTACAGGTCAAGTTACAAGGAAATAAAGCACACACACCATACAGCATTCAGATGGGATTATAGAAGCAAGACAAAGTATGCATCATCATCATCATCACAACATTCCACTAACTATATAAGCACATGTCAGTATACTAAAGGAGAAAAGCAAAACGGAACCTAGGGAGACCAAAAAAAAAAAAATAAAAAAAAAAAAAATCTTAAGAGGTACACATGAATGAAATGTCCGTCAATTTGGGCTCAATTAAGGGGAAAGCTGGGAAGTATCAGCAGCTCTCATTCACTCGCTCACCAAACCCACCCACTGCAGTCACATTTCGGCTCGTTCATCGCACTCGCAAGTCTTTTCGTTCGTGCGCTCCACACTTTCTTCGCTCACTCGCAGCCTTCTCACTCTTCGCCATATCACCAATCGCACTCAAGGGTTGTTTAAAAACGTCACTTTCTGCGCACTTCTTGTCTTAAAAAGTGGATTAAAAAAAGGAGACACCCACCGTGTCATCGAGCCGTGCGATGAGAGCATATAGACATGGGGAGGAAGGTGACATAATGACCTCAGCCACACTGTGCTGCCATAGAGGGCGCTCTTCCCAGGCAAACCCCACAGATGTCAACTGCAGAAGAGATTTTGATGAAGGCTTGTTTTAAAGGGTTTCCATAAAACTGGACTGAATCATAAAGCTGAATTTACAATATGTTCAGGTTTCAACCAGATTCTTTCCAATGCAAATTTCCTGTTTTTCCTTTTTTTTTTTTTTATATATGATAAATATACTTGAAAGATTATGCAATTCTCATGCGTTTTCAGATATCCACATATTGAACAACATGCATTACAAGAATCCAGTTGAAATGCTTCGTTTGCATCGACCAAGACAATACAACATTGGGGGAAAAAACATAATACCAAAGATGGTACATTAACGTAGCACCTTGGTTAACATCTCACTCTAAGCACTAACTTAAATTCCATTCAGTGTAAAAAACATTCTTCTTTTTTGTCCCCTGACTCCCTTTTCACCCATCCCCACTCCCAAACACACGTGACAAGATAAGTCTCTCGGAAAATACTTACCAAACGCGCTAGAAATACAACACTTCAAACACAAACCGGCTTACATACCCCACCCTGACGACTTAGACTCCATACTAGAGCCAAAGCTGGAGTTAAACCCACCACCACTAGTGCTGGAGTTAGAGCCGGAGCCCCAGCCGAGAGTGGCTGCTGAGCTGCCGTAGTTGCTGTTGCCCGAGCTGTATGTTTGGGGCTGGTCCCGTGTGGAACTTGTGCCACTTGTGCTCGTGCCAGACGCACCTGACTGATTCTGCTGTGCTAACATTCCCATCATACCCCAACTGCTCTGTAGGGCGGCCTGGGCGGCAGCCATCATAGCTGGGTTGAGATTGAAATTGCTGAAATTTCCCAAGCTGCTGGAGCTACCCCCCATGCCACTGCGGCTGCCTCCGAAACCCTGACCTCCGAACCCGTTCCCAAAGCGCCCTGCCCGCTCCATCATCTGCCTAGTGTTGTTGTGTTTCGGTTCAGCGTTGGAGATGTGCACGCTGACGCCCTTGATGATCAGATCTTCTCCACACAGGGAGGCGGCAACCTGGAGGAAAGATGGAAAAAATTAATTATGATCAGAAATGCATGAACAGGTAATTCATTCATCCAGAATAGAATATTAAACACAAATTCTTGAATGCTGAAAATGTAAACGCAAAGCCTTGTACCAAGAGAAAATAATCACCACAAACAAGACCTTGAATTGAAATATTCATATGAGCATATCCACACAAAGAGCATATTAATCTAGCCACATAGCCAGCATCTTGCATTAAAGCACACATTTTTATTTCATTGGCAATTTGTTAAAGCTGGTTCTTTTTTTTGGGAACAGGTCTTTATCTGTGGTTTATCACCTTAAAGTGCCTCTACTATGCTTTTTCCAATATTACCTTTCATGTAGTGTATGTATGTTAATGTAGCTGTTTGTGAATCTAAAAGGTCTGGAGAGTTTCAAAGATCAAAATGAACAATGAATGGAGTTATTGTCCACCAAAAGAAAGAACCAAATCTGAACTGGCTAAAACGAGTTATCAGTAATTCCAGTCTTACTTTCTGCATGAGCCTACTTAGATTTGTAACAAATTTGCACAATGCCAGCTTATGGTCTTCACTGGTTGCCTGCAAACAACATCTACTCTGACCCTCAAACACTGTAGTTGTAGCGGAGGCCTGGAAGAGCTTGGTTTGTTTTGTCGACGTGTCGAGAAGGTTTTCTGCACTGCCAAAGCAAATCCATTTTGCATGCACTTTCAAAGAATGAGGACTAGGGGTTCAAATTGACATGGTAAAACTGAAGCCATCATAACTGTTCCCATCACCATCTATACAAGTGTTGAGGAAGCTCCGGTGTTGAAATTTAGATATGATAATAGGCGTTTTGTTCCCGACACGGGCTGTAAGTGGTAGACCAATCACAAAAGACCAGGCCATTTGACAAATCAGAGCAGAGTAGGATCTCGGAAAGGAGGTGTTTAGAGAGACTGAATTCTTTATCGAACCGTTTCAGACACTGTGAGAAATGAGGTGATGGTGCAATATGCTAGGGCTGCACAATTAATCGAATTTCTAATCGCGATTACGATTACGGAAGCCACGATTTCATAATCGTTCAAAGGCGCGATTACAAGGAAAAATATCCACTTAGATTATTCTGCATGTTTAAGAGGTGTGTTATGAGCATGTCACATTGTGAGAGGCGAATCACGACTACTTCAGAGTGTAAAAGGTCTAACCCAGCGCAAAAGGAGCTAGCATATATATATATATATATATATATATATATATATATATATATATATATATATATATATATATATATATATATATATATATATATATATATATATATATATATACACACACTGAAATATCAGAAAGGATACCAATACTCCTTTCTGCAGTATCGATACACCGATACCAGCTGCTGACAACGAGTCGAGGCGCACGCGCCGCTTCCTCTCAATCAATCGTCGCATGATCTAACTTTCGGTTTAAATAGTGTGGCGGTCTGAAGGTCTGAATTTCGGTGCAGGATTGCTCATACTTATATACTTATAAAGCCGCCTCTGAGATACAAGCACCAAAATAAGCTCTTTTTCGCAGATTATTATTGGTCAAATACACTCAGAAACAATGTCACAAGGCATATCATGGTAAGTATTAACGTAAAACAGTTCAGGAAGAATGTGTCTGTCAAAAGGGACAGTGGCCGAACAAACACGCCGCTCTCTATGTTGTTAATGTTAATCAAACAACAAAAGAATTAAAAAATAAATAAATAAAAATCACTTAGCTACTGCTCTTGACGGATTAACTTCTGTCACTTTAATTGATTAATCTGTATTTAAATTTTACAATGAAGATTATCCAAGGTTATTTTACATTTGATTACTTTGTTTCTTTATTCACTTTCTTACCTGATCACTATTAGACCTACCTGAAAAAATGAAAGCAGTCTATTTAATTTCTATCTTTATTCTATTTATTTGTGCTGTTAGTAATTTGTTCATTTGTTCTTATTTTATTACCATTAACTTGTTTCCTTAAAATTCAATTTACCATTTGAAATCAAGCAGACCAAGTAAAAAAATATTATTGCTTCAAACAATGGTATAAAGCTATTCAAAACATCATTCGATGTAAATTGTGATAATCGTAATTAATAATCGCAATTACAATTTCAAGGGAATAATCGACAATTATGATTTTTGTCATAATCTTGCAGCCCTACAATATGCATTATGAGAAAGTTAAATGTTTTTTTGACCTTGGATGTATGTAAACCTATTGTATGAGACCTCCAAAACAAACATAGGAACCTTTAAAAAAATAGCATAACAGGGCACTTTAAGATCAATGTGAAAAAGCAATAGCTTACTTGGTCATCTGCAAAGGTGACGAAAGCAAATGCTCTGAATGGTTTAGGAATGAAGACATCTGTGACCTCCCCATATTGCATGAAGAACTGACGGAGCTCATCAGCGGTCATGTCTTCTGTGCAACGTCCCACAAATACTTTCCTGCTCCTCATTGGTTCATCTGGACCTTGCTGTGAAATATTCAGACACATCATTGTTTAGCAACCTAACAAGTGAATAACTGACACTTCTTTCATAAATGGCTACTTGATTAAAATTAACAATTTATCATGTACGCATTTGTTCAAAAGTCTGTAAACTGGTCAAAAGTGACAGTAAATGAAACTTCTTTCACAAACATTAAAAAACTCTTATCAACCCCAAACTTTTGAATGAAAAAACACACACTAACCTTGGAGTTGGGTAGTTTGCAGTCACACCACCTGCCGTCAATCATGTGTCGCTGTGACATCACCTTACCCTGAGACTCCCACTCGGCAAACCTTACAAACCCAAACCCTTTTGAATTTCCCGTCTTTACGTCCCGCTTGACCTAGTATAACAGAATCAAATCAAGAACTCACACCAGATCTAATCTGACATCAAGAATGACAGTCAAGTCTAGTTCTATTTTTAATAGCTGCATAAAAAGTTAGAAATAGTAGATAGAGGCAGAAACCATGGATAAAATATGGCAGTACAAAGACAATCACATCATATATTTATATCAGTATGATTTACCTGCACCATGATGACATCTCCAAACGTACTGAAGTAGTCTTTTAAGTCTTGTTCTGTAGTTTTCCATGGCAGACCCAGCACAATCAGATCTGAAGTCTTCTGATCTCCTCTCTTGATCTTTGTTGCTGAAGAAGCATCAATCTCATCCATCTTCCTCTTATTATCTGGCAGAACAGTTTCTAGAAAAGTACAGTTCAATTGTTACAAGTTCACATATCCACAGAATGACAATCACCCTTCATGCAACAAAAACAATTAAATCAAAATGCATTGGATTTTTTTACAGCTAAAAATAGACAAAAGAAATGCAGAAGAACAAATGCTTGCAACACCCAGATGTGCTCAACTATGGTTATGACAGATAATCTCACTATTAAATTATAAAGCACATGCCTAAATTGCATACAGAATGACCACTATTTTTGACCCAGGTGTTCACTCTAGGGGAAAAGTTGGGTTAATAATGTCATTTTATATTATAAAATATGATTTTTACCATTATTACAATGTTTCTTAAAACCTTTCTCTTATTTGTTCTAAATTAGGTCAGAGGCTTATTTGTAATGAATAGAAAACCTACCCTTGGGGTAATTGACCACATAGACCAGGTTACCCCAGCCGTTCTCAGGGGCGTGCAGGACACCGTCCACCAGGCGAACTCCCCTCATGCACTGAGACACCGGGCTCCGGTAACGAAGGCCACAAGCCCCTGGAAACTGAGCGGCCACAGTGGACAGCAGCACCGTGCCGTCGTCCTCCGACGGAATCTCCATCGGCTCCTCGTTCTCCTCCTCCGCGACGCGAATGTACATCTCGGCCATGTCTCCTGAGTCGAGCTGTCGGTAGTAAATGTTATAATGAGTGCCGTTATCTTTCTCGGTCACTTTGATTCATATTTTTGACTCTTGTCCTGTCTTCAAAGACTGACTACAGCGGACCAATAGCAATCGAGTGCAGACGGCGAAGGCGCAATATCATTGGCTGGACATGCCGGAACGACCACGCCCCTTCATTAAACGAGTCCGTTGCACTCGTGTTTTGATTATGAATGAGTCAAAACAGCACTGAACGAGACATCGTTTGAATTAAATACATTATTGAAATTCACAATGTAGGTTATTATTGGTAAATTACAGATCTGTAGTAAACCTTTTCTTGGTAGATTTGTGGACATTCATTTCAATAGCTTTTAACGAGTCCGAAGACCGAATAATTCAACTTGTCATTACGATGTAAATAGCAAAAAGTGTCTCTGAACGAACCTTTCTAGTAAACAGATTCAAAAGAATCGAGTCACTGGAGTGAATCAAAATCCCTACCGCTTGTTGTAATGTGAGCTGACGGCCGTGCGCGCGACTTCAGTACCTAGAGCGTGCGAACAACTCGCGAATCCTTATTGCTTAGCAACAGTTAAATACTGCCTCAATATACCACTAATAGGTCGATATGCGGTGTAGATACATATTCCCGTGTGTGTTATAATGAAATTAATGCAAATAACATTACCAATAAACAGCTGCTCGGATCCAGATATTCCTTTGTTAGCGCCACCAGCAGCAGCGCTCCTCGTTCAGAAAAATGTGACTGTTAGAAATGAATGAGCCAGATAACACAACGCTAACGGAGGATGTTACTCTCAACAGTGTCAGCTTCTGCTGTAGTCAGAATAAAGCTAAATAATACAGTCTCTGTATATAATATCAAGACAATAAAATTCCGTATCATACAACTCATGCGACACTATTTTCGAATCAAGATGGCATTACCTAAGTCATGAAGGAAATACGTCACACGTGGGCGAGCTCACTTTTACATGTGCAAGGGTAGAGAAAAGGGAAAACAAACATTGTTGATATGCAATCATGTTTGCTTAGCTGGTAAGATATATGCATAAAATGTAATAAAATAAAGTATTATTTCTAAACAATGTACGTGACATAGAGATGGATGTTTCATTTGTGTAACGTAAACACTTTACTGAAGAAAGCAAAAGCAGCGTTCCCTGTGTACTAGTGGACTGTTCTCAGCGATATAGTGCTCCTAGTGGTAGATATGAGTATAACACCCATGTTATTTACTTGAGATGTACAGTGATGTGTACAGCAGAAGTTACAGTACAATAGTTTGGTAAAACTTTATTTTAGCGTCACGTTACAACTAGAAATTATGCAGAATTACATGCAATTAACCCTAAACCAAACCCTCACTGTAACCCTATAGTAAGTAAATGCAGTTTTAAATTATTATTACGCAGTACTTAAATGTATAATTACACTGTAAAAAAAAAAAAAAGTAACCAATGGCTTTTGTCTAGATTTCTTTAATATTTTAATAATGTAATTCCCCTTAATGTTTCATTTTACTACTTAATACTTAACAAAAAGCAAATTCTCATGTTAAGGCAAATTCTCATGTTCTTTTTTGTTTTAAAGATTCTGTTTGGCTCAGAGAAATCTGGAAAAGTTCCCGATAAATTGCCATTTCAGATGTTTTCTGAAGATATGACAAAGGGCAACATCCGCTCATACCAAACAAGTTAAATTATATCACCCCTTTTTACTACAGTGATATTATGATAAAAGAAAAAAAGTACTACTTAGAATAACTTTAGACTGACTTCAGTCTTAAACAATTTTAAGTTTAACAGTATATAAAGTCAAAATATTTGAGTTGTTTCATTGACTATACATGAGAATTTTATATTTAAACTTTAAATATATTATATTCAGTATTTATTTCACCCCTCCCTGACATGAATTCTCAGTTTTATATCCTAATCTATAATGCAATCAACAGTCAATATCATTTTTCCAGGAGAATGCCTGTTAGAGGAAGTACTGAGCATGCCCACTGAAAACATGACAGCTGAAATGAAGGAAACAAGACATATTTTTGATCAATATCTTTATATATTACAAAACAATAGAAATGCTACTGATAACAATATATGTTCACAGTTGCTGTTATGATACCACACTGAAATAATGTATATAAGTTAAACATAAAATGGCATATCTTAATAAATAAAAAAAGAACATATTAATCTAACAAGTCACAATGCTTGACGGTTAAAAGTCGCATCATTATGAGCATTAAGTTGGAGCTTTCCTGTGTACAGTTTTCATGGGTATGAGGCTGATGTGTGTTAATGTGCTGTCGCTGATCACCCTCACATGTCTGTAGACTTTATCGGCAAGAATAAAGTGATACTCGGAAACGTTTTCAACACAATTATCAATAATCAGCTAGGCATCAAGTAGTAACACTGACAGTGTAGTGCAAAGTAGACAGTGTGTGTGTGTGTGTGTGTCTGTGTGCATGTGTTTTGGAGAGCAGGTTGTGGCGCTCGGCAGGATAACAAAAAGCAGCAAAAATAAATATCAAAAGAATTTATTTTTATCAGTATATAAAAGCTCTTTTGTTGTTGTTCTTTTTTTTTTTTTTTAATTTCACCAAGAGTCTGGGAAAAAAGGCCTCATGGAAAGTTCAAGGAACCACTTTGTTCCATTTCATTTTCTGGAAACTTCACACCAAGGACTCCATGCTCTCAGCCTGGTTGGATTCATCTGTTACAGCAAATTTGTCCATGTAGCTGAAGCCAAGTCTGAAGTCTTTACTGCTGACAAGGCTGAGCATAGCCTTGTAAAGGTAGTGATAGTGCTCCTAAAAGAGGTAAGGAGAAAGAGAGAAAAAAGGAAATAAATGCAATGAAGGAAAATAACATTTGGAACTACGTCAAAATTCTACACGAAACCCCAATGACCTCTCGAAATTTAATTTATCATCAGGCAGACTTTTGTGATGAGGTCACATTTTGTTAACTTACAATTTCAGTGAAGACACCAGGCCTCATTAGGTTAATCATTTTGGCCACTTGATAGACGTCCACAGCACTCTCGTTCTCCAGCTGCTGGGAGAGTGTGGTCAGAGCACAGAACATCCCGGCAGAGACTGCCCCGAACCTGTAACACACAATCCATGAGGCTCTTTCTGCCTTCGGTTACATAAGCCACTTTTCCACCGTCGGGCCGATTAGTAGGGAACGGTTCCAGTCATATTACCACTTGAGCTTGGTTCGGCAGGCACAGAATTGACCATTTGCACGGTTACTTTCTGGTTTTCGTTAAAGGGGTGGTTCAATGTGATTTCACTTTTTTAACTTTAGTTTGTATGTAATGTTGCTGCTTGAACATAAACTGTATCTGCAAAGTTATAGCGCTGTATGTTCAATGCAAACAGAGATATTGTCTTTTAAAGTTATGGCCTACAAAAACGACCGGTTTGGACTACAACGAGCTTCTTCCAGGGTTGGTGACCTCATAAACCTTCCAAAACACGCCCCCGGAAACACGCAACAAAGTGGGCGAGGCCATGTCGGAGGCGCGACGCGTCAAAAGATAATAGACCATTGTAATCTTTGATATTTTCTACACTGGATACGGCGCTGAAGACAGCTTCCAGAATCTACACGAGTTTAATACTGGATTTGCACAAAGGCTTTTACTGAAAGAAGCAGTTGCCACTTTAAAAGCAGAAGCTGCTGTTTATTGGCTTCAAACTGTAAGTACGTTTTATTGTTTGTACATGTCTTTTAAACCTATAGTTCTGTTGCTATTTTTGGCTGCATCAAGGACATATACAAAGAGCAAATGGTTTTTGCTTCACTAGCCAGTTAACTAAATTCTACTGCATAACTGTTACTTCTCCAACAAACATCTATGTTCATAGACAAACAGTTGTTCATGCTATAAATTAAATGCTACTTTTACAAAAATGCTACTACTCAGTCATGTATTCGGCTACAGTAAAGCATTAATCAGGATAAAACCGTATATTTAAAGCTAACAAACAGCAGTGACAGCTTCTAAACACTTTGACACAAATACAAAATTAAATACCATCCATAAACGTACTTTAAAAGCCACGATTGCTGAGGTTCTGCTTGACCCTCTTCATCTGGGTCTGATTCGGCTCAATTTGATACAGCAATATAGTCGCCATTATTTACATTTACATTGAAGCACGTAACTACGAATGGTAAGGGGCGTGGCGTGGCGTTTCCAGACGCTTTAGTGAATCACGATACACGAGGCCAGCTACCAACCTGCTAACCAATCTGAGCACATTGCGTATTTCGGAGGGAGCGGCTTCATAGAACCAGGAAGTCAAATGAGCCACTCATATGACAGTGGAAACAGAGGTGTAGAATAAAGATAAAATATATGAAAAATACAGCGTTTTCAAAAAAACAAAGCATTAAGACATGTTAAACTGAGCCCCAAAAACACAATCAAGCCTAGAAAAAAAACACAGCTTGGGCATTTCTGGTGAACTGTTAGCTGTCATTCTGTACTCACTGTGCACTGACACAAAACCATCAATGGTTGACTTTTTAATTCTGTATTTATATTTTATTGCTGTTATCACACTTACCTAATTTGCCAATAAACCATTTTTATTGATTTGCAATAAAGACTTGAAGCTACTGCGAAACATGATGTCTGTAATTGGACATGTACACACATCATTTTTCCAGCACTTTAAATTTTATTTTTAATGTGATGACCAAAAAACATAATTTGTCCATCCTTCTGAGATTGCCCCCGTTTTTCCATCGTTTGAGAGAAAACACTTTTATTTAAAGGGGACCTATGATGCCCCTTTTACAAGATAAGTAATATAAGTCTCTGGTGTCCCCAGAATGTGTCTATGAAGTTTCAGCTCAAAATACCCCACTGATCATTTATTATAGCTTGACCAATTTGCCCTTATTTGGGTGTGAGCAAAAACACACTCTTTTTGTGTGTCCCTTTAAATAAAAAATGAGCTGCTGATTCGGGCCCCCTTCCCAGAAAAGGGCGGAGCTTTAAAAGCTCACGCTCAACAACAACAAATCTGGAGAATCTCACGCAGCCAAAATGACAATTGTCAGTAACAGTGTTCAGCCTTACATTGTTCAAACTGGAGAACTTTTATAATGCAACTGGACATTTCTGAATGACTAGTGGATAAATTTATGTAGTTCCTGTGGAGTTGTTTCAGCTAGCATGGGAAAAAAAGTGAAATCAAAATCAACCACCCCTTTAAAAATAAAAAAAGACATTAATTACTACTATAACCAGCAGATGGCAACAGAGGAGCATTTATTGGCTCATATTATTAATTTTTTCACTCGTTTCACTTTTGAATAAATATTAAACATTATAAAGGTTTAAAAATACATTTTGTCAAGGTGAAGTATGAAGTACTCACAAAATCTCATGAAAAACTGTAACTTTTCTTGCGAATGATTTACACAGAAAGCAAGCACTGCACCCTCTCTTAATAATAACAGCAGCAGCTGTCAGTCAGTGCAGCGCAAGCTCAATGATTTCAGCACACTTGTGAAAACACATTTTATTCAATGAATCTAACTAAAGTGCACAATAAATCTTTAATTTACAGTGTGTTGATGCTTTTTCACACAGAAGTGTGAAAACTGATGGTCGAATTCAATTTTGCTGAGGAGGAACACTGCAGGACTTTTTTATGTCTTCTTATGTTACTAAATTAATGCTAGGCCTGACTATTTAAGTGACTATATTCTGATTATAAACTAAGTATTACACAATTGATTCTGTTAAAACTACTTCAGGACACTGAAGATACCGACACACCAAAAAGTGACATTTCACCGGAAGGTTTCCAGCTGGCTTATATTATTGCAGAAGTTCTTAAGAACATTCCGTGAATGTAGTCAATTCTAACCGTACTGGTAGAATGCGTGTAGTGATGTCACCACTCCAGATTGGTCACTTGTCTGTTGCCTGGCTACCAGTTTCTCTGTAGCTGTCCAAGCGTGTTATTGAAGTGAAGTACACAGTTACTTCACAGTACAAAGTTAATAATAAAGTTAAAAGAAATATCTGATCATCCTCCATAACGAGGTTGCTATTTACATCTCATACAGTCTCTACACTCTTGCATTACCAAGACAACGAATGACCCATTTGTATTACATTCCAGCTCGGTCATCAGCCCCACAGTGGAAAATGAAACCATATCCGTACCGGCTGGGCCGGATCGGCACGGAATGGAACGGTTATACAATGAGAATGGCTTGGCCTGGCAGTGGAAAAGCAGTTATACACCGCTACTCATGTTCTACGTACACACAGGACACTCACTCATCATGCACAATGGTGGGACCATCCCTTGTCATGGCCTCTTCTTTGATGATGTTGATAAGCTCAAATGTGCTGCTGATGGATGCATCAGGATCTGGCCAATTCGGACATTGGAAATGTCGGACTTCTAACACATAGTCGTCCTGCAGAGCAAAGATAAACCTGTTAGATAAGCATGGTACACTTGTGCATAAATTAATATGTCAAAATAAAGTTTGTTTAAGAGTCATGTTTGTGTAGTGCGTGAGACACCTGTGTGGCTTCCAGGATGAAGTCGTGGATCACGAGTTGTTCCTCATTAGATAAACAGAGTCTGTCAGTATTAATGAGGGTGACAGTGAAGGCTACGCAGTTCATGGGCTCCTCTCTGCTGGGCCAGTACACAAATTCATCCTCAGTCTATAAAAAGAATAGCAGGGAATATCATATCATATCATATCATATCATATCATATCATATCATATCATATCATATCATATCATATCATATCATATCATATCATAATTTATAATTGTTGAACTTGTTTTCGCATTAAATATTTATAAATTCACAAGCAAATACAAATGATTTTATAACTAAGAAATGTTATACAAATTAAACAATATATTATAAACCAAAAAAAAAAAAAATTACCTAGTTCTCTATCATTTGTCTTGAGTAACCAATGCTAAGGTTGCTCTTTTGAAAAGTTAACTCAGTATTATAGAAGGAGATTGGACTTGAAGTGTAAGTGCTATGATAACTTGCTGCTTTGAAATGTTTTAGAGTGCATTAACAGAACTTACTGAATATGTATAAAAAGAACACAAGTTATATAATGCAGTTATATAATGTTCACAAGTAGCTCTTTAACACTGTACTCACGAGGCTGAGGTTGTCTGGCAACATCACAATAACTTGAGCATTATGATCCCAGATCATCCTCCAGAAGTCTGTGGTCGTGTGGGGCAGAGGATGCTGGGTAATGACGAACTCGTTGCTCCTGTAATAGCCCTGTGAGTGGATAAACATTGATTTCATTTTAAAAGAAAATCACAGAAAATGATGAGACAAGCAGATGAAGAGATAAAACACCAGCATGCAAATGATTCATGTTCCATGCATTATTAAATATGATCCAAACGATGTATAATGTTCCAGTAAAGTCTTATTGCTGTACCATAATGTAGGAGGCGTTGATGTAGTCTGTTCCCTTTACTCCTGGGAGGGGAGCTAGTGCCACCCGCGCCCGTTCCGCTGTGGGGGAAAACATGAATGATAAACAACTCACTTTAACCTTCACAACAAACCAAAGCTTGTGTTGTATCTGTCATTCAATGTGTTTTAAAACACTATTGTTTACCATTCTTAATTACCTTTCTTGTGTTTTTAATATATTACATATAATACACATATACACACACACATATGTTTTTTTTTTTTTTTAAACAAGTTAGGCTTTGGTTTAGGGTTAGTTGTTAGTTATGCATAATTTACTGTTATTACTATATTAAGTATATGTAACTACGTCACCTCAAAGTAAAGTGAAGCCAAAATTTATTGTATTTTTTTAGTATTATTATTTATTGTTAAAAAACATAGTGCTACAACACTGTGCTACACTGTAAATATAGAGAATACAGCAAAGGCCATACTGGCAAGAAGCTGGAGTGTTGATTTTGATATATGGGTTTAGAAGGTTTAGTGACTCACTTGGCAAGACCGACGAGGTGCGGTTCTTCTCTTTGTTGCAGTCCTTCTGGGCACTGAAACACTCCATGAGGTGAGAATTACATTGCGTCAACAACTGGAAGAACAATAACAACAGCGTCCACAAGGAGGAGCAGGTTAGTCGTCTAACTGAGAAAAATATCTCAATACAATTGCATAGAGCCACAACACAGTCATCAAGTGCAGACCTTAAACTGTTTGCCCATGCGTGTTTGTCCCGTTGGGCTCGGGGTGAGAATGCTGTTGACGTAATTGTGGAGTTGCCAAGCAGGCACCTCTGTGTCTTTACTAAGCACCGCTTCCATTAATGCATCATGGATAAAGATAAACTGCTCCTGTAGGTCACACATATAGTCATTAAGACAAACCATGCTGCATTAGCAATATGACATCTGAACATCTGTCTATCCTGTAGCTCAGTGGTTAGAGCATGTCACTAGCAATGCCAAGGTCATGGGTTCGATCCCAGTGATTGCATACTTAGATACAAATGTATAGTTTAATGCAATGTAAGTCGCTTTGGATAAAAGCATACATGTAAATGTAACATTATATTTATGAATAAATATGGGTATATTGTTCAGAATGGCATACTACAAATTTTACTCATACTATTTTTTAGTATGCAGTATGTTGTGTGAACAGTATATACATTTTTTGTATGGATTTAACACAGAGACAGCATACTACTTGCCAAAATGTGCAGTAAACAGTCAAAAAAACACTGCATACTGTATCACACAATGCAATGCACTTGACCTTATATTTCTAGTAAGATGAATTGAAAGCGATTTGAGTGGACTGCCAAAGAAACTATGTCTTACACAAAATGGGATTTAAAAAATGCAAAATAGCCATTTTTTTATTCTTCAGTATGCAAAAGTGTTATTGTAGTATTTATTTATATACTATTATAGTTTTTATTAATATTTTGAATTAGCTTTTATTTTTTATTTTCAGTATTAATTTTCATTTTTAGAATTAAAAAAACATTTTTACAACAACATATCCCCCGAACATTTAAAAAAATAAAAAAATAAAAATAAATATAATATAAAAATACAGGCATAAACATACAACACTTTTTTATATTTTTAATTTTTAAATATTTCCAGTTAGTAATTTTAGTGATTCAATCAGCAACATTTTTTCAAGGCACAAGTTTTTCATCTAATATTTATATTTTTTTCATATTTTATATTTTAAAAAATAGTAAAATAGTTTTAGTTTACAATAATAATGTCATGTGATGAAATGTAGTGAATTTTGAAATGTTTGTAAGTGAATATTACACGTAATTTTACATACAGTTTTTAACAATGAGTCTGCAATTAACAGTCTATATCAAAGTGTGTAGTATTTAGTAAGAAGTTCACTAAAATTCCCTTCTGAAAGTGATTTAAATGTGCATTTTGAGTATGTGGATATAAAGTGTATTAAATCAAACGGGTAATAACCTCGGTCTGGACCAAGTAGTTACGCTGAGCTCGGATGTGCTTGAGGTATCCCAGGACGTTGACTGTGCCTTTGTCCTTTATCTGCTGCAGCATGCTGTCTATGACTATGTATGTGCCTGTTCTGCCCACTCCAGCACTGCAGGACACAGAGAGAGAGAGAGGTGGTTTGATAAAAATGACATCGCATTTCACTACAAAGCAAAGAGTCGCTCACTTCCAAACACCCTGCTAGGTGTGGGAAACCTTGCACAACTGGAAAGTACATCACTGAAACTGACAGTTCACATGCTAGTGGGCAGGGCTTATATTCGCATAAAATAGTACCTGCAGTGAACGAGAACAGGGCCTGTGCCCGGTGTGCGTGCCATTGTAGATCGAGAGATGAATTTGAGGACTGGAAGTGCATACTCAGGTACGCCCATGTCTGGCCACTGTGTGTAATGGTACTGGACCACCAGCCGCTCATTCTGCCTCCCCTTCTGACCCTGAGAGAGACAATTCAGAGGTCAAAATGCAGGGTCTAATACAATGCTCTGTAAATACTCTACGAATGCTCAAATGTACCTTTTTCAGTTTAGTGTTGCGTATGATGAAATGGCGGAGTGTGTAGTAAGCACGCACTTTAGTACTCTTCAGAGTCACCATTATGTTCCCATACACCTCAATGTTCTCTGACGGCCAATACTGATCACATTTTCTCTGCAAAAACAACAAATACATCTTCAGTTTTGCATTTCAAAACACCAAAGTCTACATTAACAGAACAGTTCACCAAAATTCTTCTATGATTCTTCTATGATTCTGCTAATCATTAGCCGACGAGAAGAGGCTAAGTGGACCAAAATTGTATTAGTTGCTTAGTCGCAGGGGGGAAAAAATCCACAGGAAGTGGCAAAGTCATGCAGTCTGTGATGGACAGATCATTAACAGCTGGTCTATGTGGTAATTACAGTACATCGGGCAGGACATCTAAACGCTCACCTATCATTCATTGACCTCAAATATGGCTTATCATCTGAAACATGCAAGTAGTAGCAACTTCACATGGCTGCTCGCTTTAATGTTAACCTAGGAAAAATGTGCGCTATTCAAGTGTTTGTGCAGAGTGTGAAAGCTGAATAGTAGCGCGCTTACTGCATGACAGCTAACATGGAGGCGCCGGTGCGATCACTTGCACTCTTTCATTTTTGGTCATACAGATAAGAGTAATACAACTTTTGAATCAGTGAAGAGTCTACTTTTATTTGTGTGCACTCACAATAGCAACAAATTGTTTTGTAAAATAAAGTAAGTAAACGGTGTGCTTTCTGTCGTCTCTCTCTGTGAACTTGAGCACGCCGAAAAAATAGAGAATTGAAACTCATTGTAAACTTGCCTCACAGACATGAAAAAAATATATATAGAAAGCAAAATGTCCACTTTTAAATCAACCAATACAAATGGAAAATGGGTTATGTAATCCATATGAAAAGTGCATATAGGAGATGATGAGGCAGCATCGTCAACTTCATCACTGCAGATGAAAATACAGAAAACATTATTTTATTAATTAATTAATAAAATGTTAAAGTAATCTCCTTGCTGTTTTCCACCGACGTATCCATAATCATTACTTCTGCCAGTGTGCCGTGGCAAGCTTTATGCATGCGTTTGAAAGCTGATAAGGCTATAGTCATTAAAGGCTCTTGTTTGTGATTTATATGGTTTTTAAAGGGTTAGTTCACCCAAAAATGAAAATTCTGTCATTTATTACTCACCCTCATGCTGTTCCACACCCGTAAGACCTTCGTTAATCTTCGGAACACAAATTAAGATATTTTAGTTGAAATCCGATGGCTCAGTGAGGCCTCCATAGGGAGCAATGACATTTCCTCTCTCAAGATCCATCAAGGTACTAAAAACATATTTAAATCGGTTCATGTGAGTACAGTGGTTCAATATTAATATTATAAAGCAATGAGAATATTTTTGGTGCGCCAAAAAAAATAAAAAATAACGATTTATATAGTGATGGCCGATTTCAAAACACTGCTTCAGGAAGATTCTGAGCACAAATGAATCACGTTTTAAAAAATCATGATTCGGATCGTGTGTCAAACAGCCAAACTGCTGAAATCACGTGACTTTGGCGCTCCGAACAGCTGATTCAACACTCTGATTCATTACGCTCCAATGCTTCCTGAAGCAGTGTTTTGAAATCGGCCATCACTATACAAGTCATTATTATTATTTTTTTTTTTGGCGCACCAAAAATATTCTCGTCGCTTTATAATATTAATATTGAACCACTGTACTCACATGAACTAATTTAGATTAATAATAAATTATTTAGTGTTTTTGGTACCTTTATGGATCTTGAGAGAGGACGTGTCATTGCTTCCTATGGAGGCCTCACGGAGCCATCGGATTTCAACTAAAATATCTTAATTTGTGTTCTGAAGATTAATGAAGGTCTTACGGGTGTGAAACGGTAATAATAAATGACATTATTTTCATTTTTGGGTGAACTAACCCTTTAATAAACTTGCAATTAGTAGACTAATCAATTAGAATGAATGACTGCTAGTCGAACAGAAAAATCTTTAGGTCGAGAGCAGCCCTAATTTCTGCCATGTGGAAAATGTTGGCAGAATCATATAATACAGTCATAAAAATTTAATTTATAGGGCCCTATTCTTGCCTTCCAGCGGAGCTCTCAAATAGCATTTGTACTTGTGCACAATAAAGTGCCCCTATTATGTTTTATCTGATATTACCTTTCATGTAGTGTGTAATGTAGCTGTTTGTGAATCTAAAAGGTCTGCAAAATTTCAAAGATCAAAGTAAACAAAGAATGGAGTTATTGTCTCCCAAAAGAAAGAACCAATTCAAAGTAGCAGTAATTCCAGTCTTCCTTTCTGCATGAACCTACTTAGATTTCTAAAAAATTTACATAAAGCCAACTTATGGTCTTCATTGGCCGCCTGCAAACAACATCTACTTTGAACCTCAAATGCTACAGTTGTAGCTGAGGCCTGGAAAAGTTTGGTTCAAGTTGTCGACATGTCAAGAAGGTGCTGTTTTCTGCATTATGAAAGCAAATCCACTTTGCATGCACTTTCAAAAGATGAGGACAAGGGGTCGAATTGATACAGTAAATCCGACACCATCGTTATTGTTATTATCACTTTGTATACAAGTGCTGAGGAAACTCCGACGCTGAAATATGGTGATGGGCATTTAGTTTCCAACACGTGCTGTAAGCAGTAGACTAATCACAACAGACTGGGCCATCTGACCAATCAGAGCAGAGTAGGATCTCAGAAAGGAGGTGTTTAGAGAGACCGAATCCTTTATCGAACCATTTCAGACACTGTGAGAAAAGAGGTGATGCTGCAATGTACATTATGAGTAAATTAAAGTGGTTTTTTTTTGTTTTGTTTTTTACCTTGGATGCATATAAACCTCGTCCAAAACAAAATTAGGAACCTTCAAAATAGCATTATAGGGGCACTTTAAATAAACTTTGTGGAAAGTGTGTATTAGTAGTTACTTACCCTGCCTTTCTCCACTAAGTTGGTGATCATGACGATCACAGTGGTGTTCTGTTCCCAAATCATTCTCCAAAAGTCCTCAAATGTGGACTTCAGAGGGCCCTGAGCGGCTATATAAGCCCTGGATCTTTTATAACCCTGAGAGGTAGAATATTTCATTATAAAACAAACATTAAAGCATCAAGCACACATATGCACTTAGTAATAAAATACGTACGTCTACGTAGTTGGCATTGATGTAGTCACTGTGCTTGGAGTCTTTCCCAGACAGTTGCTGCAACTTCACTCTGCTGTGATCATCTGGGTATTAAAAAGCAATAAATGATGTATCAGTCGAATCACTGTTTGAGATATGTAATCTATTTAGAAATACTAGCAATGCACGCAAGATTGAGAGATGGATTTTAATATCCTTTATCTTCATCTTGCATGCACCGCCAGCACTTCACAGATGAATTCACAGTATGTTTAAGAAGGTAAATGTTTGGTAAATGTGAGGTAAATGTGAGGTAAATGTTCATCAACAACTCACAGGCGACAATGTTGATGTATCTGTTTTTGTGCTTGTTGTCTGGGTGATTTGAATGTTCTGCTGTAATCTTCATTTCAGATGTGCAGTGTTGAACCTCCTGTAGGGAAGGTATGATTTCAAACTGGTTATAACATACAGACTACGCTAGGTCTACAATTGCTTTTCCTGCAGTATAGAGTTAGGCATTATTTCTATGTGTGCAGTAAACAACACAGCAAATTGTTTTCATCTTCCATTTCCAATGTAGCAAATAAAATGGAAATAATATCAGCCATTTTAAAATCTTCCACGACTCAATGTTTAATTCGACCGTCAAAAGGTTTTACACCATCTTAGATTAAAAATAAAAATAATTATCTCCAATATGATAACTTGATGGTTTAAAGATGAGGACAATTATTGCATATCATTTATCAATTTTGAAAACAGTCCTGTCGGAATTCTGTTTTGTTGGATTTTTGTCGACCATATTATTGGAAAATTATTTAAGACTCATTTACAAAATAATTAGTTAATTATTCCAGTAATTAGCCACACTTTGATTAGAATTTACATAAATAGCCCCATTTGTCCAAATCATTTAATTATTGTCACATCAATGCAATTTGAAATAAATTTTATACAGCAGTATAATAATTAGATCCCCAGTGAGCTGTAATGAAGCAGACATTAATCTACCATGCAGATTTAGTTCCCTTTTGAAAGATTTCGTTTTCTTATATCTGTAAAACAAAGCACCTCTGTAACAAATTGATACCTACCGTATCACAGATACTGGTAATTGTCAAAGTTTTTTTTTTAAGTAAATCTTTTTTAAGAGACCCAGTTCTTGCTTTTGAATGTCCATACTGGATTCTGATCTTGTAAATGTTTGCTGTGGGCATGAACCAGGCTCAAGCTTTCCTGCATTCCTGCATAGATTCCTCCAGCAAGAGGAGTGATTTTAATGAGGCTCTTCTCTTTAATTAGTCCTTTTCCCATAGCCATCTGTGCCTCTGTGCTACTGGGAACAACGGTACACGTACAGAGCACAGACACACATTCTCACATGTTCCAACTACAAAGACCATACTCACATCGAACTCCTGAGAAAAGCCATGCTGGTTGTTGGAGTACAGCTCCATGATGTGTTTGATGAACTGCCTGACTGGCACAGCCTCCAGGTCATCTGGAACACAAACCGTACATGCATCATACCACATCTGCCCATTTAAACCCAAACATTTTAATATAAATTGATGACAACTGCATTAAAATTACATATGGTCACACTTTCGATTAGGGTCCAATTCTTACTCTTAACTCACTATTAACTAAGGATTATTTGATGAATAGAAGGTTCTAAAGAACAATATTTATGTAAAATAAAAACCTTTTGTAAAATTATAAATGCTTTACTGTCACTTTTGATCAATTTAATGCTTACTTGCTGAAAAAAGTATTAATTGCTTTACAAAACAAATCTTACTGACACCTTTTTTCCCAATAAACATACTGAAATATTATATTTCACAAAATATTTAAAGTCCCCCTGTATTTAATAATTTTATCCCTCAAAACTCATCTTTGATCACCAAAATTACATATTTAACAATTTTTTTCCTGTGAAAAATATGGTTAATTCCTTAAAATAGCTTGAATGTAACACTACACCCTTGCATCATTTAATATACACGGATCTATGAATATGTTAATTAGCCCCGCCTCCACTCACTCGCACAAGCTCAGACGAGATCCACTCGGTCAACTTACTGAGGTAAACGCAGCACAATATCGCTTTGTACAACGTCGGACACATAACTGTAATTAATATGATTAGCATTTTGCGTGATGTTATCAAACAGCTAATAATGTGTTGCCAATGTTACACAAACCATCATTAATAACATGTGAGAAATTAATGAGTCAGACAGCTGCCTTCAAACAACTACCCTTAGAAACGCTTTGAACAACTCAAAACGTCAGTGGAGAAAGGCATTTAGTTCATCATAACATTGTAATATGCAAAACCAGCCATATTGCTAAATCTACACGATTTTTCATATCAACAGAAAAATATACCGGGATAACCTTCTCTTGCGACTCCCTTGCTCTAGAGCCGTTATATAGTTAATGATATGCTAAAGCCTGCTGGCTCGTTGATGTGATTGGTTACTAGGTAGTTTGTGACATCAGAAACATCAGCGGGTTTGAGACCATCTTTGGTTCACTGCAGTTTTAAAGAAAAAAATATTCAGCAATAGTGTTGATTTTATGAATTTGCACATGGTTTGTCTTAAAGGATGTTAAAAACCACCAGACATATAAACAACATTAAAAACTTGATTTTCACTAGAGGGGGACTTTAATAATATACCTAAAAATTGACATACATTTTGCAACACATACATTGTTTAGCGACTCCATATAATAACGTATGCTATTTTTTTCCATTAATTAGTTAAACTATTAATTCAAGACCTTTTCATTGAATGAATATTTCAAAATATCTAGATTCTTATAAAATATCTAAAAATGACACTTTTATGGAACAAACCCCTTTGGAAAATAAGTTTCAATAAATAAATAAATAAATAAAACATCCTTGTTCCAAATGACAAAAGACTGAAGCAAAATCCATATGCCCTACTTTTGTGCCCTCACTTCCTGAGTGATGATATTTGGTCACATCTGTGTCATATAAAGCTCATCAGTTATCTATCAAAGAAAGGGTCTGGACTGATTGTCTATTGTCACGTATGGCCATATAAAGGTATGGTTCATTACTGCCCAGGGAAGCGCACAGCTGGGACCGTATTTAAAAAAGACCAGAATCCCCTGGAGCATTTACTGCTTCACCATTGTGAAGGATGATCAAACACACATCAATCCAACCCCCACTCTGTATTCAGTGTCTATTACATTAACAGAAGAGATTCTGTCTTATTAAATCACTGAGACATGCACACACAGACCTCTTAAGTTTAACAGGGATTGTTGATGAGTTCTCTATTACGACAGAGACATTAAACTATCACCTCCAACGGAGTTCTCATAAACATTAATGGCTAGCTTTACTTCTTTTGGCTTACAGTTATATAGACCTGTCAGTCAAGAGCTGGACTGCGTCACATGAGAAAGGAAGAGAGGATAGAAACTGAGAGAAAAGAGTGGAAATACCAACAGCAGTTCGTGCAATTTTAGAAAATCACACACTACCCAAATTAAGCAATCAGACTTTCTATTCATTCACTGACTAACAGTAACACACAGAACATAAAATATGCATCCACCTAACATCTGAGAAAACTGCAAGATAGGAATTCTGATCATTAAAAGAAATAGTACAGCCAAAATGTAAATTATGTCATGATTTACTCATCCTCATGTAGTTACATATCAATGACTTTAATTTGCAATGAAACACAAAAGAGACATTTTTCCTCACACACAGCGATCATGAGTGTTTTAAAATCTCTGTCCTCTTTCATTGTATTGTTAAGAGCATTGTGAACATTTAGCATACAATGAAACATATCCTTTTGTAATTCATGGAGAAAATACACTACTGTTCAAACGGTAAGATTTTCAAATGTTTCTGAAAGAATATTATAAATATCTTTAGTGTTACGTTTGACTGGTAGTGTAAGTCATACAGGTTTGGATTGCAATACAATTTCATCAGTTATTTTACTATATTAAAATAATGCATATTAAACAACATCCTGCAATCCCTACTTGTCAGGTGGTCATAAATATACCATTTATAAAGCGTCATTTCAATCTGCTGCTGTGTTTGCTTATATCTTAATGATTTACTTCAGATTATATTTGTTTCAAAACCTAGTGAGCTGCTTTGCTCCCTCAATAGGCAACAAACTCCCATTCTGGGATTACTTTCCCTGCAAAGGGAACATGTGATGAAATCAAGAACTCTGTATTCTGTCTATGCAACAAATTCTGGAGGCACTTTTTTTACTGGATAATGATTTACTCCTATGAATGGCATAAAATAAAAGTACTTGCATTTTGAAACCTTATGTTGTCACATATTTGTTTAGTGACTCACCCGCTGTAGATATGATGGGAAAACTGTCATCGCGGATCACTCTGGGGGAGTTCCTGTCGTCAATATAGAAATGTGCAGTCTGGAAGAATCTCCTATGAACAGAAATGGTCCCAGTTAGTAATGCAGGTAATCAGGTTGATTTTATTAAGCTTCTTAATTCTGAGATTTACTGTTATGTGTTCACTTAACACCCATGTACAATTTACAAGCCGCAGAATCTTGTTCGCATGGTGTTTTGACCTGTGTTTCTGTTCAATACAATTTTAGTCACAACTCTGATATCAGTCCATTACTAAGAAAGAATGAGGATACAGAGCATTCTGCCTAAATATACTCTACATATACATGACATAAAACTTAATCCTAACATTCTTACACAAAAAAAATTACTTTATTTTTATTTTTATTATTATTACTTATTATTTAAGTATTTATTTTCACAAAATAACTTAAAAAATAAAACTGAAAAATAACTTAACTTAAAAATAGTTGTACAAGGTTATGGGGAGATTTTGAAAATATATATTATAAATAATATATAGTTCATTTGACTAATTACATTTATATTTATTTATTTTTTAAGTATTTAATTTCACAAAATAGCAATACATTTACTCTAAAATATTTGAAAACAGAAAATGTACAATATTCTTGTACAAGGCTGTCAGTAAATTTTGAAAAAAAAAAAATTACACAGTATATTTATTTATATTCTATTAATTAATTATTATTATTATTAAGTATTTTTTCACAAAATAACTTTAAATTCACTAAAATATTTGAAAACTGTTAATGTGTAATATACTTGTACAAGGTCATCAGTAGATATTGACAAATAAAAAAAAAAGTTTATTTGACTATTTACCCTTTTTTAAATATTTGTTCACAAAATAACAATAACTTAAAATTCATTCTAACACAGAAAATCCTTGTACAAGGCTGTCTGTAGATTTTGAAAATATTTTTACACAAATTTTATTAAACTATTTACATTATTTTTATTTATTTATTTATTACTTTCCACAAAATAACAGTAACTTAAAATTCACTCTAAAAATATATGAAAACATATAATGTGCAATATCCTTGTACAAGGCTGTTGTAGATTAAAAACATTTTTACACAAAAATTTACAATATATTTACATTATTATTAATAATACATTTTATTTATTAAGTACTTATTTTCACTATATATATATATATATATATATATATATATATATATATATATATATATATATATATATATATATAATCTATATATAAAAAATAATAATCTGAAAACAGAAAATGTGCAGTCGGTAAACACGCTTCTGTTAATTCTCCAAGTGGTTATGGTTGGTTATCTACTGATGCAGAGAATCACAATATGGGTCAAATATCAGATCTATGAATCAGCCCGACCAACTTTTACTGACTTAGACCAACTCATAATTCATAATAAAGTCTATCATTGGCACATTTCCATAATTAAAATGCATTAGCCAAAACGCACACAAACATCTAGCTCTCATTCTAGGACCCAAATAATATACAAGAGCTAAGCGATATCCAGCCAAACTCTGCACATGCAACTCTTGCTGCCTTGCGAACAATCATTTAAAAATCCCCATCTTTTATTTTATTTTCAGAGCAGAAAGACAGGGTATTACCCCTCCCACCCCATTACTGAAGACTTGCTTCATGTAAATCCCAGTAAAGCATTTGTATAAGCATGTCCCTACCTGTACTTTATGCAGAGCAATGAGCAGATGCTAGTCATCCTTGAGAGGTGAGATAAAAAGAAAGAAAAGAGGGGCTGAATGCTCGCTGAGCTCTGATGAGGGAGGGGGGCTGGGGGGACTGAGGAGAGACGATGACTGGGGGGACAGGAACCTCACACTAATGACCTTTTTATGACGGCCGATCTCTTGTGTGTTTAGAGATGTTAGACTAATGGTGTAGAAGGGTCCTTCAGTGAAGTTTTGGACCCCGCGGTCTAATCCTTGAGAATGCAAAATAGGCAAATGGTAAAAAGATAAATATAACCTCTTATCACTCCCCATCTGCGTCAAGTCTGGAACTGCTCTAACTCATAGGCGATTTCATGCGTACGTGTAGAAATGTACCGTGGAGATGAGTGCAGCATCTTTGGTCTTTAATGGGCATCTGTGAGTCTGAGCAGACTGAAAGCCTCTGAGCCATCCAGATGGAACCCTGCCTACATAAACCTCTCATTAGCCTATCGCCTTGGCAACATCATAACTTCATTTTAAGCAAATAATATCATACTTTCTGGTAAAAACACTTGCATAAACTCCAGTTATAAGAAACGAGAATGAAAAATCTTTTGAATGGTTTTTGTTCGCTCTGTAGCTTTGTTCTTGAGGTTCTTGAAATTTGACAATGATGTCTTGACAAAGACGTTTGCCATCACATTCTCGGGGGAACAGTTGTGTCTCGTCACTTGTCTTCCTTCCACTCGCTTAACAGATTGATTATTGTGCAAATTCAGTCTTTCATTCACTTTAACTGTCACTGATCAACCTCTTATAAACCCATCAAATGAAACTGCTATTATCTTCTTTCCTTTCAAGTTCCAATGATTTGTTGGCTGACGTAATGGCTTTGCAATTGGTACAGTAACTTGCAGGCAAAAGTTCTTGACATTTGTGTTGCTTGACACTGGTAAGGCCAGTGCTGTTATAGTTTAAAACTAAAACCATTAAAAAGTTTTGCAAAATAAAATAAAATAAAATAAAATAAAATAAAATAAAATAAAATAAAATAAAATAAAATAAAATAAAATAAAATAAAATAAAATAAAATAAAATAAAATAAAATAAAATAAAATAAAATAAAATAAAATAGTAGATGAAAAACTTCAAAAAATAGAAATGTTGCCTTGGCAAATAACTGAAATAAATGGGTTTAAATCAAAGTACTAAAATTACTAAAACTTAAACAAGGAAATTGAAATAAAGCATAAATAAAAAAATATATGAATATTACGCGAAACGTAAACTAAATTAAAAATTGCCTTAATTAAAAATTAAAAATTAAAAAAATTTAAGTACTAAATTACAAAAATTAAACTAAAATTAAAATGAAAACAGAAAAAATAAAAAATAAAATAAAATAAAAGCTAATTAAAAATATTAATAAATACTATAATATAGGGATGTGCACAAAACCTAATACTATGTTTGGAAAGGAAATGAAGGGACATGATGATGGGGAAAAAAAAAATAAGATGGAAGAAAAAATATTTTTAATGCTTTTGTGTTCTCTCGCAATTATATAGTTGGGAAATTATTTTGTATATTATTTGTGGGCACATCCCTACTACAGTATATCAATATAACTAAAATAACATGCATGCAGTACTGTAATATAACACACACACACACACAAAAA
Source organism: Chanodichthys erythropterus (assembly GCF_024489055.1). Classification (NCBI taxonomy): domain Eukaryota; kingdom Metazoa; phylum Chordata; class Actinopteri; order Cypriniformes; family Xenocyprididae; genus Chanodichthys; species Chanodichthys erythropterus. The sequence goes on from NC_090241.1 coordinate 29,658,833, forward strand.
AACATATTTTTTTTAAAAAAAGAACATTTTAAAATTCTCATCTCTCTCTCTCTCTCTCTCTCTCTCTCTCTCTCTCTCTCTCTCTCTCTATCTATCTATATATATATATATATATATATATATATATATATATATATATATATATATATATATATATATATATATATATATTCTCATATATAATATACAATACATTTAAAATATAAAAAGGTTTTAATATTTATCTTTTATTGTAATGTTACTGTTGTGTGCTCACATTCTAAATGATACGCTCAAACCAGTCAGCTTCACAGATTGGAGCACAGCTGAGTCCCTCCGCACAAGACTCATGGTCCCTAGGGGGCCCGCAACCTCTTAGCTCACATACAAACACAAGACTGAACAGGAGGATGGTGGTATTTGGCAGGAAGCTCCATAGGAGGATTTTAATTCGGTTACCATGGGGCTGAGACCGGTCCGGGAGAGGGCGGGCAGATGGGGCACGGAGTCTCCAGGGAGCTGAGCCAGGTTTATAAAGGCCAGTAGATGGAGTAGAAAGTGGAAGATGAGGGGTGGATTCAGAGGTCAGAACGACCTCACGCTGTTTACAAACCAGGCACAACCATGACCAGACAAATCTACTCTACATAAAACATGTTGTCATGAATATTAATTAGGTGCAGCATTTGTTCAGAAAAAAACCCAAAGCTCCAAAAAATTAGATGGACGAATGTAGAAGTTGATACAAGATTATGAACCTAGATAAAGAGAACTTATCATTTCGGTCTAGGTCTCGATCTAAGATCAATGTGCTTGACAATAGCTAATTCACCCCTGCCTTATAAACTGTGGTTGTTCACAGAACCTTACCTCCAGTAGACCAGGACAGCCAACAGCATGATGAGACAGAGCAGAGTGAGAGCAGAGACCACCATCAAGGGGATGATCCACTCCATCCGGCTGGATGATGACACCGGGTCTCGGGTGACAGTGGAGATGCTGTTTCTCTCTGCATGGTGGTCAAAGGAGACCAGAGCTTCAATAATAGATGGAAAAAGTCTATTCTTCTATAAATGCTTGAAAAATGTCAGTCATGCATATTCAACACATATCATCTTCCTTTGCAAAGTTTATTACAAATATTAATCGGCATTTATTACATATATTACAATAATCCATATACAGTCTTTATTTATAAAATAGAACTTTTTTATTCAGTTTTGGATTTCATTTATTTATATATATATATATATATATTATATATATATATTATATATATATATATATATATATATATTTATATATAATATTTTAATGCATATTTTATACACTTTTTATAACATTTACATTCACTACTCTCTTATGCTTTTTAAAGTCTCTTATGCTCACAAAGGCTGCATTTATTTGATAACAAATACAAAAAAAAAAAGCCTAATTAATTACACATTTTCTGTAATTAATTGTGATTAATCACACCAAACAAAGATTTTAATATATTTTCATATTGTAATGATTTCACATTTAATCTCCAAATTAATTTAGAAACAACATAAAGGTAGTTTAAATTACAATTTTTGATCTAACATGTAGGAAATATTTTTATTGATTTTTATTAAAGCCACAAAGGTTATTCAGTTAAGAGCAGTGAGTGATTTTCTTTTGTACTTTGATTAACATTAATGGCAGGCTGTAGCAGGTTTATTAGGCTGCTGTCACTTTAAGACATGCCGCACATGACACGGATCTGCATCCTATTTCCTCACAACTCTTTATGTTCATTTAAGAATGTATTTAACTCATTTCATTTAAGACTCGACTAAACAGGCATTTTGGCATACTTTTGTGTGTTTTTGTCCGTTCAAGCACGATGCACGAGTCCGACCACACTGCGTTCTCTAATATAAGATAAAAGTAAAGATTTATTTGAAATATAATTTTTGTAATAACTTAAAAGTCTTTACTATCACTTTTGATCAGTTTAACGTGTCTTTACTGAATAAAACTTAAAAAAAAAACAAAAAAAAAAACTTGTATCCCAAATGTTTGAACGGAAGTGTATCTAATATATTTTAACACAAATTTTAATATTTAGATATACTTATGCATGTTATACATTTTAATATATCATACAGATGATTTTTATAAATATTTTATATTTTACTTGTTAAATATATTTACATATGTATATATTTACAAACACATATTCATATTAAAGTAATGTAAATTGTAGTTTTTGGACACGATTTGACACTACTTCTTAATTTTCTTTTGTCCATGTGTACTTCATTACGGTTTTATCTTTTGCATAGAGCTTTAGACTGTAAGTCTGCAGCTCACCTACCAGTGTGAATGTAGTATGGCCAGTGCGCCTTCTCCTCATTGGTGAGTTTGGTGGTCTCTGTTGAGCCTGAGGGAAGCTGCATGTCTGCAGTGTCATTATCCTCCAGCCATGTTGGTTTTGATGAATTCTCACCAGAAGGCTTCTCTGTGGAACGAGATACCTGTTCTTCCACTATTCTAGGGGCCAATGTAGAGTTCTCAGTGTTAACATCCACCCTCTCTCCTCCCCGCTCCCTGTGTTTTGAAGTGGGGATGGGGGCAGTTGGTTTTTGGGGCACTGTCTTGGCCTGCTTTTTGTCCTTGACGGTCACATCTTTCCCCTTTTTTTCCTTCTCCTCTTCTTCCCGTTCCTCCTCCTCCTCCTCCTCCTCCTCTTTCTCCTTCTCCTCTCTTTCACTGTCTTCTTCCTGTTTGTTATTGGCTTCAGTGCTGTCCTCAGAGACAGGGACGTTGCTCTCAGATGGGGTGCTTTCAGCAGTGGGAGTGGCTGGATGCTGAGTGGGCGTGGGGCCTGAGTTTGTAGAGTGGGTTGGCCAAAAGGATCCTGGGAGGGAAGAAATCACACTGCCACTGAAACCCAGTCCTGCCAACAGAGTGCTGGTCACCACAGACGCTACAGTGGCTTGTCCTCCACTGGATGGAGGCCCCATTCCCGTTGCCATGGAGACAAATGAAAAGGGGAGGCCGGCGGACGTCCAGGTAGAGGAGCCTGAGCTTATAGGGGCCATGTCTGCAGAAGAGGCGGGGGAAACCGTAGGCTAGAACCGGGGCGGAAGAGAAAAGGAACAATTACAATGTGTAGACAAGCTAAAAACAGATATAGAAATTAATAAACCAGTTACCCACCATTCCGGTTTTCACAATCCTTGTCCCCTCGAAGATCCTTGTGGTGTTTGCTTGAACACAGTGTGACAATCAATATTAGAGTCGCCACGAAATCAAAATGGACAATTCCTTGTTTTATTATGGAATAGCGCAGTATCTATTATAAATTATTTATCTGTGAACATCATTACTCTTGTAAAATCCATGAGCTTTCATAATCTTTAATCAAAATAACTTCCTCTCCATCTTTCAGCGACATCTCTTTACTGGCGTACTTATCTGTCACTCACATGAGATTGCAAGCAATAGCAAACCACAAGCATCCAATCAATTCCCGATGGACAAAATCAAGTCCCGCCGTACATTTTTTCTTGTTCGAAAAGCTGTTTAACTCGGATATACATCACAATAGTGAAGAAAAGACTATCACAACGTTTCATGACGACTTATGCCGATCTGGTTAGCAGCAGTAATTGGTCATTTTTTATTTTTTAAGAACAAAAAGCCACTTAAAATCAAACAAACCTTTAAATAAAAGTGTTTGGCTGAAGTCACTGCGCTGGTCTCTCTGACATATAGCTTGCACTCTGAAGAGATACAGGACATCTGGAGACACAAGTGTGATGACTGCCCTCTGCAGGAGACATATGACACATACTATTCATTTAAAAAAAAAAAATGTACAACACAGATGGCAGAAATAGAAAGTAGATAGTTCAGAATCACATACTACTCATACTACCTTTTGCAGTATGTATACTGTGTACAGGTATACTTTTATGCATTAACTTGTGACATTTTAAAATGTTACAAAATATTTCTATTTCAAATGTTCTTTTGAACTTTCTATTCATCAAAAAATTCTGAAAAAAGTATCAAAAGTATCAAGTATCTAAAATATTAAGCAGCACAACTGTTTTCAGCATTGATAATAATAAGAAATTTTTCTTGTGCATCAAATCAGCATAGATTTCTGAAGGATCATGTGATACTAAAGACTGGAGTAATGATGCTGAAAATTCAACTTTGCATCACACAAATAAATTACATTTTAAAATATATTAAACTAGAGTAACATGGTAATAGTATTTCACAATATTATTATTTTTATTTTTAGTCAAATAAATGCCACTTTGGTGAGCATAAGAGACTTCTTTAAAAAAACATTAATATCTTGCCCATCCCAACTTTTGAATGGTATAGTGTAAATATGACATAATGTTTTATACTTGACAGCATAGCAAGAGGGGCATTATCATTTTTGAGAGCATTTAATTGAACAAAAATGGTCATTTTTCAAAGCGTATAGCTGCTAAAAGTTTTTAAAAGTCAACTTAGGTTTACAGTCGTATATATAGATGGCCTCAAAGCCAACAGACACAGATTAAAATCCACAAAACTTCAATTTTGATTTCAAGCTGTCTGCAATTGACCAAAATTAAGTCTAATTTAAGCATTTCTGAATGTTGGATACAGTGAGAGTGTCCCTTCAACACAAATCCAAAAACCTCATTACACAACACACAGTGACTGGATGTAAATCTGACAAGATCTTATTTTCCAAAACCGAAATGTCAAAGCAAATTTGACATCTGCCATTATTATTTGTATAAATTGACACTTATTTATTGCAATGTCCTGCTCCATTTTTCAGCGATCCTCAGTGTCCCAGAAATAGATAAATATTCATTTGAATTTCATATACCCAAAGTTGCTCTTGATTTGCTGGTGCAACCTGTGACTGGGCTCAAAATTGAAATAAAAATGTAAATGTAGAGGCAAAAAGATGAGGCAGTCATGATGGCATGTAGAGTGAAAGAAAGTAATTGGACTTTAACCGTGGCAGTTATATCCCTTAACTAAATCCAAATCTAATTTGACCAAGGCTAAAAAAGACTGACAGCACTCATCAGAAAAAATTCCTTCAACTGGCTGGACACTGTCTTGTTGCCATGCATACTGTGTGTGTAAGGCCGCTCCAATAAGGCGACTGACAGACATGGGTGTAAGTCATTCATTAGACTTGAGGGAAGAAAGACAAAATGCTGTCCAAGTCCATCAAATCAATGAGAGCTGCCCATCGATTAGAATTATGAGGGAATGCTGGGAACCAGAAGACCATGGCTACAGGTAGTGACATCATGCTTACAGTTTTGTAATAAAGGTGAAATTACACAAATAAACATATAAAAATGTTCAAATTAACTGAATTAATGGGCACATAATGCCAGTCAGGCCACCCTACAGTCACTGCCTGCTATAGTGTCTTAAGTCTTATTAATCTCTTTCATTGTAGATAACTGCCGACAAGTCTGGGCACTACAACACATCTTGAGATCCTGGAGATGTAGCAACAGAGGTGTTCCATTACATTGCATTCTGTTTAGCTCATGAGTCTTCAGCAGGGGGTTTGTGACTCCCTAAGGAGTCCATAGTGACGTGATGTGTAGCCAAGTATGGTGTCCCATACTCAGAATTTGTGATTTGCAATTCACCCATCCAGGTGCACACACACAGAAGTGAGTATTGAACACACACACCATGAACACACACAAGGCTTGCTGCGATAGTATGTGTTGACGGTGTTACTGGTGTTCTGCCACAACACCGGTTACGTCACTTGCCCACCACGGCACCGCCCCCCATTGTCATTTTGATTTTTTTATAGTACAAACCCGATTCCAAAAAAGTTGGGACACTGTACAAATTGTGAATAGAAACAGAATGCAATGATGTGGAAGTTTCAAATTTCAATATTTTATTCAGAATACAACATAGATGACATATCAAATGTTAAAACTGAGAAAATATATCATTTTAAGGGAAAAATAAGTTGATTTTAAATTTCATGGCATCAACACATCTCTAAAAAGTTGGGACAAGGCCATGTTTACCACTGTGTGGCATCCCCTCTTCTTTTTATAACGTAAACGTCTGGGGACTGAGGAGACAAGTTGCTCAAGTTTAGGAACAGGAATGTTGTCCCATTCTTGTCTAATACAGGCTTCTAGCTGCTCAACTGTCTTAGGTCTTCTTTGTCGCATCTTCCTCTTTATGATGCGCCAAATGTTTTCTATGGGTGAAAGATCTGGACTGATGGCTGGCCATTTCAGTACCCGGATCCTCCTTCTACGCAGCCATGATGTTGTAATTGATGCAGTATGTGGTCTGGCATTGTCATGTTGGAAAGTGCAAGGTCTTCCCTGAAAGAGACAACATCTGGATGGGAGCATATGTTGTTCTAGAACTTGGATATACCTTTCAGCATTGATGGTGCCTTTCCAAATGTGTAAGCTGCCCATGCCACACGCACTCATGCAACCCCATACCATCAGAGAAGCAGGCTTCGGAACTGAGCGCAAAAACAACTTGGGTTGTCCTTGTCCTCTTTAGTCCGGATGACATGGCGTCCCAGTTTTCCAAAAAGAACTTCAAATTTTGATTCATCTGACCACAGAACAGTTTTCCACTTTGCCACAGTCCATTTTAAATGAGCCTTGGCCCAGAGTAAACGCCTGCGCTTCTGGATCATGTTTAGATATGGTTTTCTTTTTCTTTTATAGAGTTTTAGCCGGCAACAGCGAATGGCACGGTGGATTGTGTTCACCAACTATGTTTTCTGGAAGTATTCCTGAGCCCATGTTGTGATTTCCATTACAGTAGCATTCCTGTATGTGATGCAGTGCCGTCTATGGGCCCGAAGATCAGTATGGTTTTCCGGTCTTGACCCTTACGCACAGAGATTGTTCCAGATTCTCTGAATATTTGGATGATATTATGCACTGTAGATGATGATAACTTCAAACTCTTTGCAATTTTTCTCTGAGAAACTCCTTTCTGATATTGCTCCACTATTTTTTGCTGCAGCATTGGGGGAATTGGTGATCCTCTGCCCATCTTGACTTCTGAGAGACACTGCCACTCTGAGAGGCTCTTTTTATACCCAATCATGTTGTCAATTGACCTAATAAGTTGCAAACTGGTCCTCCAGCTGTTCCTTATATGTACATACTTTTCCGGCCTCTTATTGCTACCTGTCCCAACTTTTTTGGAATGTGTAGCTCTCATGAAATCCAAAATGAGCCAATATTTGGCATGACATTTCAAAATGTCTCACTTTCAACATTTGATATGTTATCTATATTCTATTGTGAATAAAATATAAGTTTATGAGATTTGTAAATTATTGCATTCCTTTTTTATTCACAATTTGTACAGTGTCCCGACTTTTTTGGAATCGGGTTTGTAATAAAAATCATTTAGTTCAATTAGAAAACTGCAATTAAAAACTGAATGCATCTGCTCAAAGCAGCGTGAGCCGAATGAGAGTCGCAGCACAGATCAGCAGCGAGAGACAGATTTCATTCATTACCCTTTCCATTAAATTCATTAGATTTTTGGATTTTAAACCCAGTGCTACTAGGGAACCTGCAAAGGATTAGTTGTGTTTTTGTAGTTGTTGTGTTTTTCATTAAGAATAATAATGAACCCACCATTCAAGCAATTGCCGCCCCTGAATCGGCGCACGGCATTCATAACTGTGTGTGTCTACTAGTTCTGACCGTTTTACAGTTCATGGAAGCTCAACTTCCATAGGAATTCATTGAAAATGCTTGCTCTGCCCCGCGCTGTCGAATTAGCCCGTTGATTAACTGGTGGGAAAATTTCCTCACCGTCACAACCTTAACACACACCCAGAGCAGTAGGCAGCCATTTTGCTAGGAGCCTTGCTCAAAGGCAGCTCAGTTGTGGGTAACGAGAGTGGAAGACAATGCTGTTCATTCACTCCCTCCACCGACATTTCCTGCCGGAACTGAGACTCAAACCCACAACCTTCAGGTTACAAGTTCAACTCTCTAACAATTAGGCCACAACTGCCCCCAAATTGCAGTGGAATAACTCATTGTTAACCCCACATTAAAACATAGTAAGAAAATGTATCATTTACTTCAAATGTATGATAATAATCATCATATATAACAATCATATACATTACAATTCAAAATTTTGGAGTCAGTAAGATTTTTTAAATGCTTTTAAAAGACGTCTCTATGCTCACCAAGGCTGCATTTATTTAAACCAAAAAAAATAAAAAATAAAAAAAATAAATATTACTTTAAAATAACTGATTTCTATTTCAAATTTTTTTTAAATGTAATTTATCCAAGTAATGGCAATTTTCAGCATCATTACTCCAGTCTTCAGTGTTGTAACCTTCAGAAATCATTCTAATACACTGATTTGGTGCTCAAGAAACATTTCTCATTATCATCATTTTTTTCAGCATTTTTTGATGAATAGAGAGTTCAAATGAACAGCATTTATTTGAAATAGAAATCTTTTGTAACGTTATAAATGTCTTTACTGTCGTTATTGATAAATGTAATGTGTCCTTGCTGAATAAAAGTAAAATCCTACTGACCCCAAACTTTTGGACAGCAGTGTATAATACATTAAAATAGACTATATGCATGTTATTCGACACTCAATGTTATGTAATATTCAACAGGGGATTAATTATCGACCAATGGATGAAAAAGGTTGAAGGTCTAGCTGTGTGTGCGTCACTTAACATCTTAACAGTCAAATGTAACCTCCACACAGTGATTGGATAACCGGCTGAGCTAAAATCAGGACTTTAGCAATTACGGTTGTGGGAATGAGGTTGGTGGTGGTTGACACAATGAATGTGCTCTTCTGTAATGATCAGACTGCTTGCCCTTTCATTGCTGAGAAGCTTACCGTGCTGTGTTCACTGCTCTGCATGAAGGTCTTCTCAAAAGGCATTTCATCCTTTACCCAGCTGTAGGAGACAAGGAAGTCCACTATAGGTGGGTGGTAGACAGCTGAGGGTCTGTCCCAGGTCAGCACAAGTGCAGTTCTGTTTAGCAGATGAACCTTCATGTTGTCAGGGATGCTGCTGCAGACTGGATGGAGAGAGGAGAAGCAGAGCGATGAGATAAGACTGATAAAAACAAGGAGGAAGAAGGTACAGTTGTTCTCATTTGATTAGGGATGTGTGACTGGAGATAAACAGGCGGAATTACGGCGGGAGCGGAGCCAGATCTCTGGCACGCAGGTCCACGACTGCAGCCCCCAGGTGAAGCTAAATCTTTTATTGCTGTCTGACTCACCAAAGCGTTCTCACTAGAAACTGCTTCAAAGTGGAAAATAATACATGAGTTCATCTCAATCTGCCTCCAGGCTTTCAAACAGCCTTGCATGGCTGTGGCCGTGCGCACTATTGTGGACACAGTAGGAAGTCTGAGAGTTTGTGTATGTGCAATACCCAGAGTGGATGAAGTACATGATAGTTAAAATGCAGATATACTGATGAAATATACTGCAGTAAAAATATAAACTACATTTTAAAAGTTTGAGGTTGTAAAAAATGGTAATGTTTTTGAAAAAATGTGTTTGTCTATTATTCTCACAACGGCAGAATGATTCGATCAAAAAATACAGTTAAAACATTAATATAGTGAAATACTGTTAAAATTTAAATAGCGCGGTCAGAATTAACATGTTAGCGCATGTGATAAATATTTTAATACTTGGTAAACTTAAAAAAATCAACTCTTACATGAGTTAAATAAAGCCTTAAATGACCGTAAAGAGTTTTGAGGACATCTGATTTGTCAGATCTTAAAGTGACGGCAACCTAATAAACCTGCTGATGTGATGTCTGTCATTTTTAATCATTGTTAAAAAATTAACCAAAGAAGAGAAAACCAACACTAGATTTAAAATAACTGTTGTCTATTTTAATATAATGTAAATTATTCCTGTGATAGCAAATCTGAATTTTCAGTAGCCAGTCTTCAGTCACATGATCCTTCAGGAATCATTCTAATATGCTGATCTGCTGCTTAATGTTTTTTTTTTTTTTTTTGAGGGAAACCGTAATACATTTTTTCAGGATACTTTGATTACATTTTTTTTTTTTTTTAAACAGCATTTATTTGAAATAGAAATCTTTTGTAGCATTATAAATGTTGCTACTGTCACTTTTGAAAAATTTAAGGCATCCTTGCTGAATAAAATAATAGTAATAGTAATCATTTCTTTAAAACATTTTTTTCAAACTTAAATGGTAGTGTAAAAGTGCTGCTTTAAAAAGTTTATGCACAAAAGACTTTACTTTTACCTACACTCAAGTATGGTATAAAAAGTTTAAAAACATGATATGCAGATTAAATAAATCACAATTAACCACATATACAGTAACAATATTTACAAAGAAAAGCCCTCAAATTAATATAAATCAATCCACAGTAGAAGACAAGTCTAATGTGTGGTTGTTTACCATTTTGCGCGACCTTTACAGCCATACTGAAAGCGACAATGTTTAATTCACCGCACAACAAGAACAAGAACTGTCAACTCAGTGTGTATTTTTAAGAATATTAAAATGGTGTAATAATTATGAATTTTATTTTGTACTTATCCATGCTGTTGCGAGTGGCGTGCGCTTGCAATGAGACTTCGCCCACATGCTCTTCCGATTAGCTGTGATTTGTGATTGATTTGGTCACGTCGCGTCTGGTGTGGACAGACAAGTTGCATTGCCGCTGGAATCTTATCGTGTCGCGTGTGGTTAGGACACAGTGTTAAGAGAGTTTCAATGGCTATTGTTTTCAACTTCCTTATTACTGTTACCTCATTGTTGGCGCTTTTTTGATGTCAAACATGAACTCTAGGTTAGTTTTGCAGTAAAAAAAAAAAATAAAATAACAGCCTTTACTGCAAGTATTTAGCTATTCATCCTCACAGAATGTGAAACTGCTATGTGATGTGACAATCATGACCAATCAGAAAATATCTGAAATGTTGCACGTCAGATCTGAACCACATGAGCAGCTCAACATCACCTCTAGTACATGCATTAACTGCTGCATGGATCTAACTTCATGTTTTTCCTATTAAATGCATACCTTTTTAACCTGAGTAACAGTAAAAAAAAGAAGAAGTAACATTTAATTATGATTACGGAAACGCTGAAAAGACGAACGGATGTAATTGCACAATTGACGTCACTTATCACTTAAATCATTTGGTGGGACGTGTTCTTGTCAAGCTGGGCGGGCCGCATAAGTAGCGCTTGATAAGGTCATTATACCTAAAGCCTCTACTCTTAATGTGTGTATATCAGCATTAGCGACCTGTCAACAAGCCTGTGATAAACATGTCTCTGAAATGAGAGGCAGATCGCAAGAACACAAGAAGTGAAAAGAGGACGAGGGGGTGATTAGTGAAAGGGCATCTGCTGTGGAAGTCGGCCTCGAGAGCTCTGTTAGCACGGGTGACTCAGCGAGAGCCCATTATTTTCATCAGTTCAATCATCAGCATGCTAATGACTGCCGCCATTACTGTCCGGCAGAGATAACACTGAGTTTGATGATTCAAATTGACTCTATTCTCATGGCGGTTCTTTTGGTTATGTAGTCAACAAGCTAAGATGACAGCACTGAGTATACTGAGAGACAGTAACGCTGTGCGTTTCGTAGGTTTTCACCAGTTTAAAAAAAAATGGACTAATCATTTATTCTTTATCAACAAATGGTCAGCAAAAGGAGGTTCTTATATATACTAATTTTGCTTCAGTTATGATTCCCATCTCATGTTCCCGTCTTGATAACCTCTTAGTTTGATGTGTATTCTGGTTCCTATTTTCTGTTGTTGCCTTCCTGAGATAAATTTAGACATTAAATTAAATAACGTAATATTAAATGAATTTAAAATTGGTTTGTAGTTACATAGAGATAAACTTGAACTTCCCATACATTAAAAAAAAAAATGTGTTGCACTTTATTTTACAGTATGCACACTTTCAATGTACTTACATTGTACTTACCCTAAAAAAAGTACTGAGTAAAATAAGGTACATGGGTTAAGATTAGATTCGGGGTCGGGACTAGAACCTAGTTATTACCTGGTTTTTGTAATTAAATTCTTACAATAACTTTGGTAAAAGGGTGGAATAATTCAGTATGTTTGTCTAAAAATTGAAACTTTTATATATATTATATTAATAATTCAATTAAATTTAAATTAATTAAATATTTTTGAAATTAAGCAGTGGTTTGTAGTTATTGATAAAATCACATTTTCCAATAAAAAATAATTTAATAATCTTTTTCTTACAATAATTTTGGTAACAGGGTTGAATGGGGGTAACAGTGTTAATCTTGACAAGGGCAGTCAGCGTTATAATTTATCTAAACATTTAGACATTAGATTGGTTTGGTTGGTTGTTACTTTGTGAACAAAGTTTAATATAATCTAATAATTCTCACCACAAAAACATGGGATTTGTGCTTCTATTTCTTTAAAAACAAGCAGGCAAAAGTGTACCCTATTCAAGGAAAGTGCAACAACAAAAAAAAAAGAAAGACACAATGATGATAAAAAAAGATGTAATATTGCAAAGTGTTTTCAAAAGTGCTTGCTTTGTAAACACCAGAATTGCTATTTGGCCACACAGTGTTCATCTGTACGGGTTTATTTTTAGAGGGAATATTAATGCCGATTATTCCGCCTTTCGGCTGTGTTGCATCACTCCCGACTTCATCACAACCAATAGCAATCAATTCCCTCAGCCGGAGAGGAAAACAACGCTATCATTAACACACACAGTACACCGTCCCCCAGTTACTGGGCTTGGCTCAGAGCGCTGCACTGCTGTAGTCACCGCATTAATAAATCCTATTTATTCAGCCTGTCTCAGGAGCAATGGATATCCCAAAAACAACTAGCTTTGCACTTTATGCATGAGATGAATGAGAAGAAACCCAAACATGACGTCTATGAAGAAAAAAAAAAAACTAAACTATAGTTATGGATAAGAGAAATAATCACAGTCCCAGTGGTAAATGTACTGATCTTACATTCATAAAGACTTTCTGAGGCACAAAAGCCTCAAACTTTTTTCTTCAAATGATCATGGACATTCACTATTTCCTAAAGATAGGATTCCCTTACCATATAATAGTCATATTGTTAGAATTAACATAGGAATAAAAAGAATTATCTGTCTTCCTCCTTGATTGGTCAGGCCGATTTTAGGAAGAAAGCCGCCATACCTCGAGAGGATTCTGTGTCTACAGCGCTGTCCATGCTGTCTGTCATCCAAGCATCCATCAGAGCTGATTTGAAGATTTGCCGGTTGTCGAGATCTTGAGTGGGCCGATGGTTATTCCTCAGGTAATCCACGGACTTCACATGATCCTGCTGCTCTGTAGTGAAGATGGAGTAGAATGCCTCCAGCTACAGCAGAAGAGAGAGGCAGAAAGACAAAGAAAAAAATATTATCCAAAACTTTAAATGTGATTTTTCCCATTTCATTTAATCCTTTTCAGCAAGGAAATATATAATGTCAATTTATTTTGGCCAAGAAGGTGTTAGAAAGGAGACAGATAAGTGCATGCTGGGTATGACTTGCTGAATAAAGCATGTAGCAAAAAGATAAGTTAATCGATGTTAGCATTAAATGCTGTGTAGATATCCAGAGCAAGAATTGGGAGTGAACCAAGTAATACATCAATATAAAAATCTATAAATCATTATAATAGATTTTTACAATGATTTTTTAACGCATAGCTAAGTGGTTGCTAGGGTGTTTTGGAGGTTTGCTAGGCCCTAGATGAGTTTAAAAGTGCGGTAAGCGATTAAAAGCTGTTGAAAGTGGATCAGACTAGGGCTGTCAAACGATTAATCGCGATTAATCGCATACAAAATAAAAGTTTGAGTTTGCATGATATATGTGTGAGTAATGTGTGTAAATAATATGTATATATTACAAACAAATTAATGTATATATTTAAGAGAAATATGTTATTTATGTACAAAAAATATATTTATATATAATATAAATTATATAAAAATATAAATAAATACATATACTTGTAAATATTTCTCAAATATATACATGGATGTGTTTGTATTTATATATACATAATAATTACACACAGTACACCCACATATATTAGGCAAACTCAAACTTTTATTTTGTATACGATTAATCGTGATTAATCGTTTGACAGCCCTAGATCAGACAGAGCACCACAACACACTTGTAGCCAATCAGCAGTAGGGGCGTGTCCACTCTCAATGGGGGAAGAGAGAGACTGAGCAAGAGGGAGATGGCTGAGAGACATTACAAAATAGAAAAAGTCAGAGGAATATCAATGGGAAAAGAAGAGGCATGATCAGGAAAGAGCTTTAGGACCCACGTTAATATTAGAAAAGCTTCCCAGCTCCAGAGAGATCTAAGCAGGAAGGCCTGAAAATGGACGCCAAGGTTGTGTCGTTTCTGCTCCATACGTGAGTAACATTGGATATTTGCTGTGTTTCACAGAACCAAGATATGCTGTAGTTATAATGTTAGCTATAGTAACAGGACAGTATTGCATATCATTTTTATGTCTGGAGCTGGTGTGCTGCTGGCGACAAACAACAAACTCTCGCTTGTATATACCCTTGTGGCCGTTTTTTGTTCTTCCTTGTCGTTCATTTGTCATCTTCGCTTTATTTTTCATTATTCATTATTTTGTTTCGCTTCAGCTATGATAAAAATACATTCACTCTTGTATTGTGTTCGTGCATTTTGGTGGCGGAGCAATGAAGGGAAGGGTGTGTTTGTTTGGGATTTCAAACATCAACAGGGTTTCTCAGAAATTGCTTAATGCACCTTTAAAAGGATTTTGTCAGTCATTTTATCATTCAACAAAGTAAAAAAAACAAAAAACAAAACAAGCCTGATTGCTTAGAAAATGTGAATATTGTTATTGTTATTATTATTCTGCATGTTAATATTAATAATACTTCATAAAATAATAATTATATTATTCTAATTGTTAGTAGTATACTTATTTTTAAGACTAATAACATCAATATTATTAGTACTATTTATTATTATTATTATTATTATTATTATTATTATTATTACAAAACAAACAAACAAATGCATCCCTAGAATAAATCCATGTTTGGAAAAGCACTATTACTGGTGAAGATCAGCAGCACTTCTACATATAATGTGCTTTATATACAACACATATGTACATAGATGAATGCATACATTTGTTTAGTAAATCTTCTGCACAGTCTCATTTCCAGAA
This sequence comes from Chanodichthys erythropterus, assembly GCF_024489055.1. NCBI lineage: Eukaryota > Metazoa > Chordata > Actinopteri > Cypriniformes > Xenocyprididae > Chanodichthys > Chanodichthys erythropterus. The sequence continues at coordinate 29,674,096 of NC_090241.1, forward strand.
ACATTTGAGCACACAGCGGATGAGTCACATTGCTAGTGTAATATTGTCTGTTTGTGTTTGTGTGTATGCTTGCAGATGGTACAAATATGATACAGGAGAAAGAACGCGAGCCAATTTCAAGCATAGTGCACACAGCTGGATGTGAAACATGATCATATGAATGTGGTGTGCATGTATGCATGATTATGTGCGTGTGTTCTCCAACCTGGTGGTAGGACAGGTAAACGGGTCGACTGAAGATGATCCACTCCACGACCTTACTGCAGGGAGGTGTCGTGAGCGAGCCAGTGTAGCGGTAATAACTTCCCAAGGATGATGGCAATAGATCCTTCAGTATGAACGAACCAAGGTTTGTTTCCTTCTCTGTTTAAAAAAAAGACACAGAATACTCACTCAAAGAGTGAAATAGATCTCATGAAACCTAAGCTGAAGTACTATGAGGCAAAAAGATGCGGTATGTACACACAAGTTTTAGTGGATATTTTATTATCTTATTGTTAATTCTTCTGGTATTTATGAATAATAGCGTCTGTTCAGCTTTCTCTTTTTTCCATATTTGGTAGTATTTTCAAGTAAACTACCATTCAAAAGTTTGGGGTCAGATTTTTTTTTTTTTTTAAAGAAATGAATACTTTTATTCAGTAAAGATGCATTAAAGATGTATTACAATTTAGTAATAATATGAACTCTGAACCATATGACCTTTAAATAACAGGGACAACAACAGCAGAAGCAGCATAAATCATGCCAGTTAATGCCAAACAATAACCATTTTTTAAATAATAATTACATCACAATTACAATTGTTGATCATCGCCATGTTTGATATTTGTGTGTTGAGGTGTTGAGGTACAGTGACATGAAAAAGTATGTGAACCCCTTGCAGAAGCTGTGAAAATGAGAATAATTTTAATAAAATAAGAGGGATAATAAAAAATGCATGTTATTTTTTGTTTAGTACTGTCCTGAGTAAGATATTTTACATAAAAGATGTTTGCATTTAGTTCACAAGACAAAACAATAGCTGAATTTATTAAAATAAGTATGTGAACCATTTATTCTCAATACTGTGTGTGGTTACCTGATGATCCACGACTGTTTTTTTGTTTTGTGATGGTTGTTCATGAGTCTCTTGTTTGTCCTGAGCAGTTAAACTGAGCTCTGTTCTTCAAAAAATTCCTCCAGGTCCTGCAGATTCATCAGTTTTCAAGCATTTTTGCATATTTGAACCCTTTCCAGCAGTGGCTGTATGATTTTGAGATTCATCTTTTCACACTGAGGACAACTGAGGGAGTCAAACACAACTATTAAAAAAGGTTCAAACATTCACTGATGCTCCAGAAGGAAACACAATGCATTAAGAGCCGAGGGGTGAAAACTTTTGAATTCAAATATCAAGGTAAATTGTACTTAATGTTTCTGCCAGGAAACATGCAAGTGTCTTCTGTTGGTTCTGAAGGGCAGTACTAAATGAAAAACAATGATATTTAAACAAAATAAGAAAAATTGTGACACCTTCATCCTGTTCAAAAGTTTTCACACCCCGACTCTTAATGCATCGTGTTTCCTTCTGGAGCATCAGTGAATGTTTGAACCTTTTTTAATAGTTGTGTTTGAGTCCCTCAGTTGTCCTCAGTATGAAAACACAGATCTCAAAATCATTCAGTCACTGCTGGAAAGGGTTCAAATATGCAAAAATGCTTGAAAACTGATGAATCTGCAGAACCTGGAGGATTTTTCTGAAGAACAGAGCTCAGTTTAACTGCTCAGGACAAACAAGAGACTCATGAACAACCATCACAAAACAAAAAAGTAGATCATCAGGTAACCACACACAGTATTGAGAATCAATGGTTAAATCAATTAATTCAGCTATTGTTTTGTCTTGTGAAATAAATGCAAACATCTTTTATGTAAAATATCTTACTCAGGACAGTACTAAACAAAAAATAATATGCATTTTTTATTATCCCTCTTATTTTATGAAAATAATTCTAATTTTCACAAATTCTGCAAGGGGTTCACATACTTTTTCATGCCACTGTATATGTACTTCTCATTGCAACTTTTGCAACTTATTTGCCCAGGTGAAATGGGTAAACTGTGTCTCTAGTTTTAAGAGGGAAATTATGTTCATATCGTGTAGTTACATTTGAAAACAAAAATGGAGATGAAAATACAAGGATTGTAGCTGCTTGCATTGCTAAGCACTGTTTAGTTGTCTTGACAAGAGTTTTAAGTTCAAAAGACTACCTGCTACTCATTTCATGAAGTTTTTAAGTTGACTTCAACTGGAGCATATTAGTTGAGTTAACTTAAAAAGTTGAGTGATAGGTTGCCTTTTTCAAGATTTTTTAGTCGTTTTTATAGTGCAGTTCCCTTGAACTGTTTCCTTGATCCTGAAAAGATAAAAATTCCAATTAAAATTTCTCATGATATGAACTCCATGTTCTAGGTTCCAGAAGAGAACCTTTTGAAATTCATGGTTCTTTTAAAAAAACATCTATGTATGTGCTTCAAATAACTTATTATTATTTTTTTTTTACTTTACCACTATTAGAACCAATATGTTGTTCTGAAGAAGCTATAATGCAACACTAAAACCTTTTTAATTTCCAAAGAGCCATATAACCAACAGCAAAAAAAATCTTGCTAAAAAAAATAAAGCTAAAGTGCTCTATTTGTATTTTATTTTAATTTTTTTTTAATTATAGGTGCACACTCTGCAAGTTGTTCATGTGTTTACATTTACCGTGATGGACCACACGTTTAAGACCTGCGATGATGGGCTCAGCTGCAATGTTGTCTTTCTTCGTCACCTAGAACAAACGCAGACAAGCGCAACATGAAATTAGCAATTATTCTGTTTCACTGTGTATGTTAAAGAAATACAAAAAAGATGGGATGAGTTTAAAGACTACTATTATCGAACATGAGTTTCCTTTGTTCGTCGCTTATGCAACATTAAAAACTAGAGCATGCTGACATAAGCACCTTTTATTCAGGTTGATGGAGAAGCTCATTCAGGTCAGAGATGAAATATACTCACTTGTGCTCTCTGAGGATTCATTTGGTTGAACTAGGTGGCAATAAAAGAGCCCAAGGGAACCACCAATACAGGAGTTCCACATTGATTAACTATATAAAACCCCCAGGAACGGACATGTCACACTCCATATGACACCATTCGTCTAAGCACTAATAGCGGTAAGCCATAACGCTGTCACATGTGGGCAAAAGAGTTTAAGTCCAATGACGTAGGTTATTCTTTCACCGTCTGACAATGGATAAACATAGGACACACCTGCGTTCCACTTTCAGTGTGAAGAATAGGCCTGTCACATTAGTTAAGGTGTGTAAAAGCGTACTGTATGAGAGTGTGCAGAGCATGTTGTGAATGAACAGGGAATGAATGCGGTGCCGCGTGGCAAAAAAGCTTATGTTATTTTCATGGATCATCTCGCTGACCTGTTAAGCCTGTTTTTCTCTATATATTCAAATGGCATCCATGAATACTAAGGCTATGACACCACAAATCTTCCTTTTTGGCTTGACTCATTAGGAAAACCGTGAAAATTGTGCCATTTTCACCCTTGATAAGAACATTTGTCACAGTTGAAAGAGAAGGAAAAGTAAAAATAAACCAATATAGGATACACGGTGCTGGTAGGAGCTCAATTGTATGTGTTTCTGCTCTGTGATGTCACTTCCTTCAACTCGTCCCTCAGTTTGTAAAAACAAACAAAAAAATTTAAGCTTGCATTTGTGTTAAAGGTGCAATATGTAATATTTTCTGTCCGTTAGAGGTCACTAGAGGCCTATTCAAAACAAAGGCGTAGCTCGATGACGCCAAGTTTGAGCGCGGAATCTTGGGACATGTGGTCTTCACCTCACAGCCGGTGGAAAAGAATTGGGATAGGACTCGGAAAGAAATCATGTTCATGGATGTGATTATTAATGTTACTGTAGTATGAAGCAGAGCAGGACCGAGTGTTGTGGGAGCTGAACGAGAGCGCTGGAGCGATTGTGCAACACACGCCTCACGAGCAGCGGAACTTTTATTATGCAGCAGTCGCCGGCGCTGCTTCCGCTTTTCTGGTCATGAGTATGAGGTAACGCAGCTCTGTTTATCATATTAGATACATCTGAGTGTGTTGAAATTGTTATAACGTTACTCTGTGTGTTCGCTCTGCAGCTGCTGTGAGACACTGTTGCACACTGCAGTAAGATAGATCAGTTTTAGAATATCATATTAAATGATGGATGGCGTATGTTGATAAATGGCATGCAATTAATTGTAAAACATATTGTATGATGGAGAAAAGTATTACTGTTACTAAAAATAAAGCTGCATCTGATTATGCTATGTTAGCTACTTCACAAAATAGCGTTTTTCTCTGAGGCATGGTTAAGCACGGTACTCGCAAAAAATCAAGAAAATTTGATTTAAACAATAAGACTAAAAGTGTTGAGCTATATAACATTAGTTTTTCTGTCTATAAATATATCAAAACAGTTGTTCCCTTGTCTATTAAAACATGTAAATATTAAAGCATCTTTCGTGTTTCCATGGTTTCTAAAAAAATAAAACCGGAAACCCAAGGTAACGTGGGTATGATGATTGGCAGGCGACCGGAGCCTTGGTTAAAATTGCAATTTTCTCACAATTTACAAATAGTTGCAAACATTTGAGATGTTGTAAGTACTCAAGTGAACAAAATATATAACACGGGCCTAGTTGTTTTTAGATATTTTAATGAAAAATTCTTACATATTGCACCTTTAAAGCACTTATATTTATTCTTCTACACTACCATTCAAAAGTTTGGGTCAGTAAGACTGTTTTTGACAGAAATTAATTTTTTTTATTTGCATTAAATTGATCAAAAGTGACTGTAAAGACATTTATAATGTTACAAAATAAATAAATGCTGTTCTTTTCAACTTTCACTTCATCAAATAAACCTGAAAAAAGTATCATGGTTTCCACAAAAAAAAAAAAAAAAATTTAGCAGTAAAAGAAATGTTTCTTGAGCACCAAAAAAATCTTAGCAACCCCAAACTTTTAAACGGCAGAGTAAACAAAATTTGTTATTTGAGGTGTGTACCATCTATTTAGTAGTTGGATAACTTTACTAGATGGATAAATGTCTCATTATGCAGGTCCAGATGCAATCAGAGCAGAAAACGCAATTGAAGTATGCAGTTTTTTGTGGGGAATTCACAAAATAAACCACAATATACTTTTTTTTTTTAAATAAATAAATAAAAAAACTTAATAAAATAATGTATTTCATCAGAATACAAGACTAACTCGAAGAAGAGGCCATTATGTCCTGACATGGTTTACATGGTCATGAATGGATGAAAGACTCCATGAACCTTTGTACAGAGTCGCACAGCTACACTTCTGAAGCAGTTTAGGCCTACTTGTTTATCCCATTGCAATATCTTGCCCCTTAGACTGTCATTATTCTTTTAGGAACTGAAGCAAGAAGCAAGTTTATTCTATTAGGAAGCTAGACTTTACTCTGAGAAAAGAGAAAGAAAGATGGCTAGAGGGCAGCAAAGAATGTCTGTGCTTTCTTCTACCTGTTGCAAATGGTAAAAATATGCCCTGAGGCTACATTGGCCCAAACCAAATTTATCTGATGTTTTTAGTCTCTTTCTTCCTCTTTCTTTGAGAAGGTATCATGAGCTATAAAGCTTCATTTCACAGGCTGGTAAACATTTGAATATCCCCCAAAAAAATCAAAGAAGATCTTCACCTGAAAGAAGACAGCCATGGCGGCGATGATTCGTCTCTCCTTTATCGCGGTGCTCAGACTGTCAAAGTCATCTGAATTGTAGAAATAAATCTGCATCTATGGGGTAAAGAGATGGGAACAGGGTTTTATAACAGCATTCTTATTTGACAGGGTATGAAACAGCTCATACTAATGTTCTGCTTTGACGTTCCTGTTTAGTAAACACAATGCACTGTGGTATCGAAATTGGTACAGTACGCTGTCAAATCCTCATGAATTGATATTCCTCTCATCATCTTCACAATAACGGCATATCTGTCATATTCTACTTCTCTCATCACTCCACATTTTGACATCTGAGACAACTAAGGATTATACGCGCTCTCTCTCTGAGGACGGATTTAGGAAGAAAGCGAACCTCAGAACCAAATCCCCTCAGCGCGGCGCAATAAACAACATGTCTTTGTTGCCTTAAACATTGTCTCTGAACAAACGCACAAAGTGCCACGTGTCAAAAAAATGCTAAATCTACTATTACAGAAAAAACAGGGACAATCGTACAAAGAGAGAGGGAGAGAAAGGAAAGCGGGATGAATGGCATGTCAAAGCTCGCAGCAGCTGAGCAATCGTGAAAGAGATCGTTGAAATGCAGGGAATAAGATTAAGCCTCGCTTTGACAATCACGTTCCAATTGAGCTTATTCTCTGGCAGCCTTTCGTGCGCCGGCATTATTTGCCTGCCGATGTTGTTCTCTCTACATTTTATATTGCAGACTTCGCTTTAGCACATTTCCCTGGTCATTTAATGGTGCATGTAAGAAAAACTGCACTCTCTCATTTTGTTAGACTAGACGTCTCCCAACTGATGGGGCGGCAGTCTGTTTTGATAAGATTGCGGATGGGAGAGGAGAAAACAATGCTAAATGCGAATAATAAAATGCAGATAGCCATATAATTGTACATTTAGGATGGGAAAACACATTTTTTAAGAAAGAAATAGCACAAGCGTTGTGTCCAATCAATCTTCACCTCTCAGAAACCAGCCAAATTAGCTATGGTTAAAGGTGCATGCTAAAAAATATGACCCAAGCTACATAAAGAACATATTTCAGGTTAAGTATTGGCCCTGTAAAAGATGCTGTAACGTTGTGGTTGCTAAGGTGTTCTGGGTGTTTTTAACATGTTATGTGGTTGCATACTGACACTCTGCTCTATAGTAGATGTATGGATTCATCAGCAAGATCTGATCACTCAAAAAGCCATAGCACATTCCTCTATAAAAAGCTGCTTGATTAGAGACACGATTAACTCTACAAAAACTTACTGTATCAATTTTGATACAATATCTAAGACTTCTAAATTATCAATATGGTCAAACCTTTGCTGAAAAACCTGTTGAACAGAATTTTCTACAAGCCTTCTGGCCTTTTGATTGATAATTCATACTTTTTTTTAGCAAGTAGAAGGTCTTAAATGTTTTTTTTTATAAACTTAGGAATACTTTTTATAATGTTAGTAATATATTTAAGATGAACACTTACTGGACTGATCAACTTAGGTTTACTTACATAATTTTTTAGAAAAATCATTTTAAAATGTGAGTAAGTAAAAAAAAAAACAACAACTTACATTTATACTTAGTATACTTCAAATCCATTAATATATTTATTGACATATTACTTAAGACTTACTGATATAAAATTATAAATAAACATTATTTGGAGTACTTCTTTGTTGCACAATGCACATTTCTGAATATTATGCTCTTGCATACACATAACACATTATCAATACATTAACATTTTTCAAATCCGTTAAAGGATTGTTACGCTGCAATAATTAGGTCGGCCGGAACCGAGAACATTTCCTATAACACTAGATATACCTGTACATCAGAATAAGAATGGCATCTATGCTAATATCTGTCTCTCTGCTTATCATGAGGTTTGCCGGGTGCTGGATCCAGGCCGTATCCAGATCAGATTGAGAACCTGCGTCTGGACCTGACTACAACGTAGCCCAGGAGACAATGGGCCTACAGATCCAGTTCTGGCTGCATCTATAATTCAGATTTTTAATCTCTGTATCCGCTTACATATATTTATATATAATCTATTTTTAATCTCTATAATAAAAATGTATAATTCAGATTTTGATCTCCATATCCATTTACATATATTATATATATCTTCCAAGGGTTTTTTTTCCCTCCTAGGACTTTTTTCCCAGTGCTAGCAAGCTGGGTTTTTCTCCTAGGGGTTTTTTTCCACCCCTGGGAGTCAGCCGACATTGGCTTAATGTAGCACCATCTTGTATATGTTACATATTACCACGCTTGTTTGTACAGCTTATTTTTAACCATTTCCCTTTTTTCTGTGCTTCTATATGTAAAGCTGCTTTGAAACAATTACCAATTGTAAAAGCGCTATATAAATAAATTTGACTTGACTTGACTTGACTCAAAAGTGTTTTAATATTACTATTAATAAGGACTGTTCCTGTTGAAAAAAAAAACAAAAAAATAACCCAGCATATGCTGGTTAGGTATGTTTTGAAGCATGGAAGCTGATTTGAGCTGGTTTATGCTGGTCCTTAGCTGGTCTGCTCTGCTGACCATCTCAAACCAGCGGCCATGCTTCAAAATATAGCTAAATGCAAGATATTTAAAGAGTACCTAAATTATACTTGCAATAGTTCCACTTTAGTAGACTGGGTAAACCCAACCTGATCTGCCGGCGATTTGATTTCACCCGGCAACTCAGTCTGGAAACCTGTACATTCATTTCTACTGCTTCTGTTACACTTTTGCAGGAACCAATCACAGACTGGCTTATCCACCTTGATCGCTATTGGCGGGTATAACACGATGACGATAGAGAAGCGACGGCAAGCACGCCCGTCAATCCAATTCCTTTTAACCTCTCGACGATGCTGAATGACTTCTTTAGTTTAGCAAACAAATCGCTCGAGTGGGTGTGAATACCACTCACTTTCATGTTTTTTTTTTGGACAACCTGCAAAAATCGCTCAATGCCATTGCTGCTTCTGCAAACCGCTGATCAATGCTACAAACCAATACAAACTAAACCTGTCTGGAGTTTTCGTGTCGCTCTGCAAAGTACGTCACCCGAATCGTTGATCTGATTGGTTGAAGGACTATCCAATTGCATGAATAATGCTCGTTGATCATGCCTCTTGTGCAGTAGAAAAGTATAGCAAACTCCCCAGACCAATGTTCAATTTTAAATCGAGCTTGGTCTGGTGACAGCCAGACAACCACTTTAGCACAATCAAATATATTTAAGTATATCTTTAGTTGGATCTCAGCATTATTTCCGCACAATTAAAGTTCATTAAGTACAAAATAAGTTGTTCAAATTTAGCAGTATTTCAGTTTTGTATACCAAAAGTACAATTGCAGGATACTTTATTAAGCACATAAATAAATGTATTTCAAATACATTTTAGTATATTTTTTGTTCACAAGAGCTTTTGAGGAACATTTATTTGTACATTTGGCAAGCACTGTTGTATTGCATTGCATTATATGTTTTGGCCCCCACAAAACTACAGAGCTTTGATGAAGGGTTTAGATAGCATCTTAAGACATACAGTATGTTTGGGAGATATAGGGCCCTATTTTAACGATCTAAACGCAAAGTGTAAAGCACACGGCGCAGGTGCACTCAGGGCATGTCCAAATCCACTTTTGCTATTTTAACGACCTATAAAAACGGTCCATGTGCCGGGGCGCATTTTTGAAATTGGTTGTCCCTATTCTCTTAATGAGTAACAGGCGTAACGTTCAATAAACCAATCAGAGTGTCATCTCCCATTCCCTTTAAGAGTGAGATGTGCTCGCGCCATGGCGGATTGCTATTTACATGGCAGAATTTGTTGGCGGAAAAGCTGAATGCTTTTCAAGAAACCGATCTGCTAGTGCACAAAGTTAAAGCGGGCTTGCAAATGCAGGCTTTCAAACAGCTCCGCGCGATGAGTCAGTTAATATATATGTGTGTGTATTGGCACGATTGTTCAATTAATTAGCCAATTTCGTTCATCATTATAAGTAGTAATAAGCTGAATTGAAAATAGGTAGCCTAATTCTAATACACGCAATGACTATTCATCATTACATTTTTATATTTATGTAGCCTACACAATAATATTCTTTTACACTGTAATCCTTTTGTTTTTTATATTTGGCATGTTTGTGTGATGCGCATCCCTGTGTGTAATAAGCAAAGTCAACGCGCACTGTGGACGCGCCCAGAGGTGCAGTTTCTACCAACGCGCTCTAACAAAAAAATATTGTGCCATTGACTTTAGACTTTAGACCAGGTTTGAGTTGGTCTATGGCGCAGTCTATTTTCAGCTCCTTAAAATAGCAATGCGCCGGCAATGTGCCTGAACACACCTCTTTTTTAGACCAGCACGCCCATGGGCACACTAACTGGCGCAAATGCATTTACTAATTTAAGGACGTGGTGCTGAACGGGAAAACGCGAACGGCGCCGGACGCAAACTAGCAAACACACTTGCGCTACGCCTTGCATCGCATTGTGCCGGGTGTATTATAGGGCCCATAGAGTGACAACTGATATTTATATTCATTTTATGCAAGTACTCTTTTACTGTTAAAACAATCTTATTGTTTTTTTTTCTTTGTTTCCATATAAACAACAAAATCTGCAACAAACTGCATATTTTTCTCCCTTTTGGCCTTTGAATAAAATTGAGGTGTTTTTTTCCTCGAGTGCAAGTTCCATATTCTCACTGTATCATACTATATCTATTTTTATTTATTTTTATATATATTTTGTCTATTATTTCATAATTCAGGGTTTACAGGGTTAACGCCTGTAATGCAAACAGTATGCACACACAGAAGTTTAATACTTAGAGTTGAGAGTTCATTCAAATACTAATGTTGATGCCTGCTTTGGCAAGCAACACTAATAAAAGTGACAAAAAGGCCAAAAAATAAAATTAACACTATTGCTGTCATAGTTTAATTTACTGTGCTAGATTTGAGCCAGAGGTCACCAGAAGTCATCGAGAGATAATTGGATGCATCTCCAGTCTCTGGCTTCAGTGTGTTTGGGTTTTAAATCGCTAGATAATGCTTAGCAGCTATCCGGCCCGCGTACGGATACACATCAATTGTATTTCTGTGTAAAATGGGATTTATGGAGCGAAGTCGATTCGTCTAATGAGAAAGTGCTGCCAGAGAGGTGGATCCAGCCCAGGTCGTCTGACCTCTGTGCCAGCTAATTTCGAACAAACTTAGACTGATGAATACAAATGATTTCGCCTTCCCATCCTCTAAATTGTTGTTGTGTAGACACTGTATTGATAGAGAAGAAATACTGCTATTTCTTGGATAAAAGCCAGAAGAGTTTGGCTCAAAATTTAGTATTTGTTTCTACTCTGCGCACACTCTGACCTTGTTCGAACATTGAAATGAAAATGAAATAAAATAAAGGGCTATTTCTGTAACAGAGAGTGGTGCGTCCTTGGCAAGGCAACAGACATGTCGAAAGAACCCATTGCAGGCAAAAGTAAGGCAACTGAAAACTAACCCGCAAACAAAGTAATTAAGGCCAGACAATGTCAGAAGGGGTGGACAATGAATTAATCTGCTAATAAAGAGAAGAAAGAACAAAGTTAAAGTCTTTAATGAAAACCAATCAGTCTCCTTCAGGCCTCTTTTAAATCACAGACTTTAATGGTGTCCATTTATTGTGTCTTCACAGGGGAAAATATATTACTCATTTATCACTAAACCTCATTAGCCAATTAGCTTCCTCCAAGAGCCAATACAGAGTTTATGGTGACCGAGAGTAAAGCACAGCACAAACACGTTTAGTTAATGAATCAAAATGGGACAGAAACCATGTGCGGAAACAAACATTAAAAAAAAAAGGCCAGCAAACAGCATACACTCGATTTCACATGTTCCAGTGTTTAATGTGCGATTGCATAACGACATTAAACTTGAATGCAGTGGTGCATCCAGTCTGATGCTATGCACCATTTTCACAGAAATCTCAAAAAAAAATGATGAAGAAAAAACAAAGATAGCAGTGTACAGTGTTGCCTTTTATTGTACCTAACTTGGTCTCTCGCAGCTCTCAAACTTAACGTGCATGCTGTGTTTTCAAGGCCAAATGGAGAAGGTTTACAATCAAGACTAATATTAATCTTATACAAATAATATCTGTGAGGCAAAAGAGACACTTTTTTAACTCGAAGGTTGTTTAAAACAAGTAGAAGTACCCAGTAAGGCATGCAAAAGGAATTATTCTTTATTAAAGATTTATGGCTTTTTGTCACTGTTGACTGAGATTAGCACCGGAGTACGACACTTTCCTTTCTCACATCCACACAATTCATTCATAAAACAAAATAACACTACTACAACTAATAATAATAATAAAAATAATAAGAAATAAAATATATGTATAAAATATATTATACATATTATATTATATATATTATATATATATATATATATATATTTTTTTTTTTTTCTTTTTTTTTTTTAATTAGTTGTAGTAGTGTTATTTTGTTTTATAAATGAATTGTGTGGATGTATGTATAATAATACACACAATACAATTAATAATAATAATAATAATAATAATAATAATAAAACACTGGAGGTCAAAATTTTGGAATAATTAAGTTTTTTTTTATGTTATGTTTATATTTTTTTAAGTCTCTTATGCTCACCAAGGCTGAATTTATTTGAAAACTGTAAAAACAGTAATATTGTGAAATATTATTACATTCTAAGGTTTTGCTGCTTAACATTTTTGTGGAAACTGTGATATCATTTTTTTCATGGTTTCTTTGATGAATAGAAAATATAATTTTGTTTAACATTAGAAATGTCACTTGAATCAATTTAATGTGTCCTTGATGAATAAAAATACCTTTTCATTAAAAAAAAAATCTTACTTACCCCAAACTTTTAAATGGTAGTGTATCACGGATGCCGCAAAAATATGATATGATATAGCACAGCTGTTTTCAATATTGATAATAATAAACATTTCTTGATCAGCAAATCAGCATATTAGAATGATTTGTGAAGGATCATGTGACACTGACTGGAGTAATGATGCTGAAAATTCAGCTTTGCATCACAGGAATAAATTGTATTTATTTATTATAAATTGTAATAATATTTCACAATATTACTGTTTTTACTGTATTATACATCAAATAAATGCAGCAATAAATGCATGCTCGGCGCATGAGACTTTATAAAAAATTAAAAAAAAAAAATTAAACATTCTAATTATTCCAAACTTTTGACCACCAGTGTATATATACATATATTGTCTTATTATTAAAATTTTTAGTATTATTAAAATAATCATAATAATAATCTAAATAATACTGAATAGAAACATTTGGTCCATTTTCACACCAAGATGAACTGGTGAAGACAACCAGGGGCCAGTAGCATAAACGTAAGGTGGGTGCACACTGTACGATTTTGGCCACGATTTGGTCGTCTGAGACGAATTTTGAGAATCCTAAAAGATTCCTATAATCCTAGGCAAATGGCATGTTCACCAACAGCCAATTAATGACTGTTGAGATCAGTTTTTACCGAAATTCTGGCAGTGTCAGAAGATTTGCCGCACAGTCCTGCAGTGTGACTTCTCCTACAACAAACATCAAATTGTCTTAGTTTTTCAAGATAACTTGTTATCAAAATGAACGCTGGAGATTTCTTTGTTAGCCACCATTTCAGTCCCGCGTGTAATGCAGCTCACTGTCACCGAATGTGTGTGCGTTGATGATGTAAAACTCCGGAAAAGTTTTCAAGCGTGCGTCCGTTTTTAACGCATCTTGACTGACGTACAGTCTGACATATAGGACAGCTGAGATCCCAGTGTGACGTGAGGATCATGTTCATACAGTAGAGCAGCACTTCTCAAAGTCCGGACTCCGGTCCGGATCCGGACCCGGAGGGAATTCAATCCGGACCCGCCTCAATTTCGTATTTCAACAGCAGTAATTGTGTTAAGGGATTAAAAGTCTGGATTTCCTACTTTGATAAACGCATGCCAGAATCATTTGTTTAGTGTTTTATGTCTTTTTGGAGATGGTCAGAAATTAAAGCGAAGGCGAGATATTTAAAGTTTTCCTCGATGATTCAGTTGCCATGACATCCAGTGAGTGTAATTGGGCACGAGTCGCGCAACGCGACACTTCACTGCAGCAAGCGTTTGAATGGGTGTGGAGCAGTGGTTCTCAACCTGCGGCCCGTCATGAATGTAAATGCGGCTCGCGATATGCTGATCACAATTTAAAAAAAAAGGCAATGTAGGCTAATGACGCAATCACTCAGTTAACGAAACAAACACAAGTGCGCGCTTAGGAAGAATTCAAACAGTAGCCATTAATTTTGTAAATTTAAGCCTGGTCAAAAATGGTCAAATTTGTTATTAGAGGAGAAAAACAAAATGAGGAACATACAATGAAGGAACACATGCAAACAAGAAGAGTCAGCATCAAAGGTAAGAAGAATGGAAGAATCAGTTGAGCGAGATGGACGGCCTTCCTGTTTGCTCTGTAGTAAACTAGGCTACTTGACAAGCAAAACCTACAATTTCAAAAGACTGAACTGTGAAATCGATGTGTTTGTTTGATGTATTTTAAATCAGTAAAAATAACCGCATCAGCGCACCCGCGGCTGGAATGAGTCCAACTCTGCGCGCGCTCGCGGATCCGATGCTGCGCGAGGGATTGCGACATGACAGAATGCTTGATATCGTCAGAGATTGTAATTACAATGCGCTCAATGTTGTTTGTAAAAAGAGCTGAGTAACATTTGCCTATTAAGGCGTTTATGTGATTGTTTGGTGACTATTGCGATGCTGTTGAAGAAAGTCATAAAGTCATACAGAATTAAATAGCAACTTAAAGTGATTTATACAGTTTGTGTGTTCATTGAGCATTACTGATAATTATTGTAAAGCTAATGTCAGTAAGTTAGTTTTTATTTGTTATTTATTGTGTGCAACATCTAGGTATAATAATAGTATTTGCTAATACGATAACATTAAATCTGATTGGTTTGTATTGGTGACGTCATATGTAAATTATATGCGGACCGTGAGACTTTCATTTGGACCATTGTGCGGCCCACTGGGAAAAAAGTTTGAGAACCACTGCAGTAGAGGTTTTCAAAGGTCCAAAAGTTCATACCCGAACCCGAAGAGACCCGTAAATGTGCTACAAGGAACCGACCTGGCCCGACTATTATTCTGAAAGTTGGACCCGAATCCGTCCAGAACTGAGAAATGCCATAAATGTACTACCCGGACCCGTCTAAGCTGGACCCGAACCCGACCGGACCCATCTGGACCCGATCGGCACATAGGTCTATTCCACAGCAAATTGCTATTAATAAGTCAATAAACAAGTTGCGAAAATAAAACGTGTTGTCTTACCTAATATTAGTAGGCTATAGCTTTCAGTATATGCAAGCGGCCACAGAACTCAAATAATTTTAAAGATGCAACATCACCCTGAGGTGAGAAGGAAGCGGAATATTCTTGCTCTTCGCTGAAATGCAGCAGCCGCACCATCAAGTCAATAAAACACATCGATCCCAGTTTCATTGAGAGGTTCTTCAATTAGTGCAGATTAGTGCACCACTTTCAACCTACTCAAGTCAAGGTGGAATCCTTGAACTTTATTGAAGAAACTCATTTAGTAAAGTTATCCTCCTCATCTAAAATCTATTCCTAATAAGATTTTTTAAATGTGAAGTGAGTGGTTTAAGGACTATTCACAAGGACTCTGGTTTTGTACAGGAACAATGGATTCCTTTAGACATTTTGGTAGACTTTTTTTCTTTGACTCTGAGAGATTTGAGCTTCTGATCAGGTTTCCTGAGCTGTACTGATTATACTACCAAACATACTTACTTAGATATTACCATAGACATTAAATGTATTAAAGGAATATAATTACAGTATTTTATGTTATTAAGCTATAGCAGCTTTTGTGCATTTGTATGTCTTAAGGCTACTGTTTTTCATAACAAATGTCATAGAAGCAATATAGTTACCATTTACCATGGTAGTGAGGTGCAAGGTATGGTTTTACCCGTGGTTAACATGATCCAAATACTATGGAAGACCAAATTTGGCCCTATAAAAATTAGGTTGTTACAATTTATTGAACCCTAGTTTATGAACTCTATGTATTAGAGACAAAATGTGACTTACTTACCTCTACTGGGAACTTTTTTCCATTGATACTGTGCTCAGAACCAGCCGACCCATTGGTGCTGCCCCAGTGAAACTCCACCTTCTCTGCTTTGAAGCGTCCAGGTAGGCCCGCCCCTCTCACAAAGTAATCATTCCTCAGAACAATAGACACTGTGATGAAAAAAAGAAGACCAGATGAAGGAGTTAAATACTCTTAAATATATATTTATAGATATTTTCTTCAAATTTAATGAGCCGTAGTATGTAAGGCTGCCAAGTATATGATAGCTTTTTAAGCTGTGTAATTCAACAACAAAAATGCATCCAGATATATACATATTAATACCCCACTCTTCTTTAGACTGTAAAAATGCTCTAGGGGAATTTTGTCTTTTTTATGTTGACAAAGGACCTTTAAAACAAATAATGATGCAGAAGAAACTGAGTGTGCACTCTGCAGGCCAGAGCAGACGCATCAAAATGAGCTCCATGGGCTCTCCTGGCACAGACCGCCACATTATACCGCATTTAGAGTCGACCTCTTGACTCTTTAAAGCCTGGATTGGTAAACAAATTGAAATATCTTCCATTTATTTTGCGGGGTAGACTCTGCAGAAACGGGATAACTACTTCATGCACTTGGCTTTCCCATTCCAATTAAAGAACTTGGTCAAACTTGATGACATTTTAAAACATTCTGGACTTTTGAATCCATTCAACTTTAAGTGGAGACAGTAAAATTTGATGGAATCAAACAGGAGCACCATCTGCAGGAAATAAACCCTATGCATTATTGAACCTATTTGTTAATAAATCAAAACATTAACAATTTTCACAGATCATAAAACATTCGGTTATACTTTATTTTAAGGTGTTTTTGTTACACTGTAACTATACATTTAATGTAACTATACATTGGTTTGGTTTGGTTTAGGGTTAGTTGCATGTAATTTGCATTATTTATAGTTATTATTATAACATTTTTTAACACTTTAGATTAGGGAACACAAATTCACTATTAACTAGTTGCTTTTTAGCATGCATATTACTAGCATACTGGCTGTTTATTAGTACTTATAAACCACTTATTAATGCCTTATTCTGCATGAGCATATTCTAAAAACCCTTTCCTAATCATAACTATTACAACAACTACCATACTTACTATCAATAAGCAGTAATCAGGAGTTTATTGAGGGAAAACTCCTAGTTAATAGTGCATATGTGTCCTCTAATCTAAAGTGTTACCAAACATTCACTTGAAAGACAATTTAGTAACACTTTAGTATGGAGAACACATATTCACTATTAACTATGACTTTTGCCTCAATAAATTCTTAATTTACTGCTTTTTAATAGCAGTGGTGTAATGTAACTAAGTAATAATACTTTGTTAGAGTATTTTTTTGGTAGAATCTGTACTTGACAGAAATATAAAAACTCACTATTTAGTCCACTACATTTCTTAAATAAAATGTATACTTTTACTCCGATACATTTCCCAAAAGCATTTTCGTTACTTACTACAAAATAAAGGTGGAAGAACACAGAACGCAAGCAAGCATGTGCAAACAATGCAAACAGTGTGTGCTATCATTATACTCTACGAGAGCGACCTCTAGAGGCGAAATAAAAACTATCACTGATACCTCGTAGAGTTTGTTTTGACACGTGACTTGAGGCTGCATGCTGCACAGAGCGGGACACTTCTAAAACGGATTTAAAATGGACAAGAAAACGGTTATACAGTGTACACTACAGTACATGTTTTTATATCATTATAAAGTAATTAGTTTGTTGACTAGATGCTGCATTTGTGGAGAACAGTAGTATGTTTGCTGGCTGAGAGGATGCTAACATCAAGCGGGTAAAACAATGTGACAAAAACACCAACTGTTTAATGTCACGACTGTTACCATTCATTTGCATTAGTTTATATCCATTTGTTCTCTGTTATGCATTCATTATCCAGCCAAGTTGCATATTTAAACTGTATCCTCATCATAAAGCGACAGAAACATAAATCAGAAATGTATTCGATTTCAATTCTTTTTTAATCGGCACTGTAACACATATTTTGATTAGATAATCATCAAGTTTTCTAAAATAGAACCAAATAATGAGTAAAAATATACATATAATAGACCTATGCTATGCCTTTGTGTGTAAAGATGGCAGTTTTGGCACTAATTGGATTTATATGAAATGGTAACACTTTACAATAAGACTCAATATGTAACATTAAATAAGGTTAATACAAGTATTGATCATTGATCATTTCAACATTTACATTTTAACATTTTAAAGTTGTCTCTTACATTAGTTATAATGCACTATGAATTAACATGAAAGATCAATGTATTGTTAATATATTAGTATTTTATATTTAACAAACATTTTGCCTTTTTTAATTCAAAGACAACAAGTAAGAAGGTTAAAACTGAACATAATCTTGCTGCTCAAACTGTGTATATTTTTTGCTCCTTTTATATTTTACAAATTTACTTTTACATTTACTTTTACTTTCAATACTTAAGTACGTTTAATATAAAAAAAATACTTTTCATACTTAAGTACAAAAAATATCATATTCATACTATAAAACTTTTACTGACTTTAACTTCTACCAAAGTCATTTTCTGGTAAGATATCTAGTTGTTGTAGTGTAGTTGTTGTATTATGGGATGTGGAATATTGTCATGCAGAAAAAGGCATTGTTTTGTGCTTTATAAATACTTACAATATAATATAAACAGACAATATACAAGCTAATAAGCAATAAGTGAGAATTGTTGCCCATTCTAAAGTGTTACCGTAATTTATTGAATGCTAAACTTAGATTCACTATAATTGCTTATAATCGTCTCTGCAAGCAACAATTACAATTACAAATTATAATTCCAAAATCATTACATATATTTCACTTTAAACTAGTTTTAAATGGCTACTTATTTAGTTTTTATTTCATAAAACACTTAATCACATCATACCAAGTTAAACTGGATGAAACATTTTGCAGCTCTGTCACATACTCCATTAGAACGTGAAGCGTAATTAAAAGAAACTAGGATGAACTGCAAGAACTACTCAAAGACATTTCGCATCACAAAAGCTCTTGCGTGGAGATCTCCGTTTAATTCTTAAGTAAACTAAAGCATTAGGATGAAAATAAACAAACTGATTCAGCGGGATATGAGGAATGTTTGTGGAGAGATAGGATTTTTTTGGTGAATATAAACACATCGCAGTACACACACTGGGCTAAAGACTCATGGTACTCAGGAGACGCTCGTGATGCTGGAGTTTTAAAGGATCTAATGCTGTGCTCTGTAAACAGTAGAAAAAGCTCCTATGGTAATTACACCACATCGAGTTGATGGTTCTGGCGAGTGTTCCCAAAAACCTTCTCAGGAGTAAATATAGCACTCTTTCACTGTGCCATTTTCAATATCACTACTAATTAAAAGCAACAGAAAGCCACACCTGCCACACCAGCCATCATTGTCTAGCTTTAGGTTTATAGGCCAAAGTGGGTGATTCCCCTAATAATAAATGCAAACATGCAAAATGTAGATTGTTGTAGATAAGGTATGGGAGACTGAATAAGAGTTTTTATGGCCACTAAGAATTATTTGGAAAAATGGAGAACATTCAGAAATGTTAATATTTTTCTATTACTACATTTTGATTTCACACTACTGTTCGAAAGTTTGGGGTCAGTATGAATTTTTTTGAAAGAAATTAATATTTTATTCAACAAGGATGCACGATCAACTACTCAGAAGTGACAGCAAAGATTTACATTGCAACAAAAAAATCAATTTCAAATAAATGCTGTTCTTTTGAACTTTCAATTCATCAAAGAATAAAAAGTGTGTCAAGTGTGTCAGCACAACTGTTTTCAACACTATCAAGATATTAGAATGATTTCTGAAGGATCATGTGACACTGAAGACTGGAGTAATGATGCTGAAAATTCAACTTCATGTTCAAACATATTTAACGGAAACAAATTGCATTATTAATTAGAATTAAACTTCTGTTTTTACTGTATTTTTTATCAAATAAGAGACTTCTTTCAAAAAAAATTTATCTTAGCAACCTCAAACTTTTGAACGGTAGTCTTCAAAGAAAAAGCTGTAATTAATGCTGCTCAGATTTCCACATCCACAACAGATGTACAAGCATCATAACAGAATCCAGGGGGATCTTATAGGATCTTAGTGAGGGCGGTGTTAGGCTTTGCGCGCAGCATGTCTGATATTTGCTTGGGCCATGACTTTCAAACTCTCTCAAACCTGATGCAACAGTCTGTCATGATGGAAACCTTTCAACATCTACATTTTTCTTACAGTGCAATTATTTGGAAACATTTTAAACATTTAAGTGGCCTTAAGCTAAGAGTGAAGAGATGGTCAATGTTCTGAAATGAGTGCAGGCAAGTATTGTTAAAAGAGTTTAATCCTTTGATGAACCTGTTTTGCCCGTGTTCTTCATCGTAGTCCTGTTTGATGATTTGGTTTCAAAGCCATCCAAGGTGAGCTCCTGGCACTCCTGAGAGACCTGGGTGTCTTGATCTAAGATGTCCACTGGAGACTGATTCCTTTCCCCGCATTCTGGAAAAGCAGAGGCCCATCTCCGTGGTCCATGGGTGCCTGTGAAAGGATATGGAACAATGCACAATATATTTTACATTTGCATTACATTTATTCATTGGCAGATGCATAAAGCAACCTCAAATCACACATCATCAGTATGCACGTTCAGCTTACTAGCACCATTTATTTACCCTCTCATGATTTTAGGTCAAAATGTATATGAATATATAATGGAAACAATTCAATTTTTTAATCACTTTTAAAATCACATTATTTTTCCTTCACTAGTTCATTCTAAAAAGTCCAGTGGTGTCTTAAACTTTTAAAAGCACAAATATTTCATGTAGTCTCTCAGTTAGCATGAGGCCTCTCAATCAATAAAAATAGCATGCATAATCATTTAAAACAAATATAAAAACAAAACTGAATTTGTTTTAGACAGTGCACATCATGTCATGCATCAGGACAGAATTAAATTCTTCTGTTGACTAAACATTGACTCATCTCTGTCTACCAGTTGAGGAAAAGTACACATTTGCAATGTAAATCTGAATTAGCAAAAGACAAATGCAATGCAAACTTTTTCTCGTAATGTCGTTAAGCTATCATTTGCTGCTCATCAACCATCTGTGTTGGCCTAAGACAGAGAAATATGAACACACATGTTCGGCAAACATGCAGCGCTAAACTGATGAATGGTTTCATTACCGGTGGTGGCAGACATATCAGAGTCCATGTCAAAGTGGTGTATGTAAATTGCCTTCTAATGGTTAATGCTTTGCGCATCAAATTAAGTCTCCCACACAGTATATGAATAATAATCTGTGACATTTAGAGGGTTGTGGTAAACAGCTATATGTATGGATAAGATTCTGAAGAGAACGGCTTTGCTCTTTAACAACTTCCTTAAGATAGTTTGCACTATCTTAAGGAACCCCTCCTAAGGAAAAATGTCACTTTAATCAAAATTTTTCAGGTTCCTGTAAGGACAAATGTACACAACAATATTTTATTATAATTTCTAAAGACCAGTTATGTGGAGTCTGAAGCTAATCACTCCAAATTTAGGACCGGCTTCCCCAGAGTCAGATTAAATAGACTTTGCTATGGTAACCTGAATAGACAAAACAAAAAGGCACAAAATTTAGCTAACCATTATAATTTCATCACCAGCACTGTTCATGCTTAGATTCTTACCAGCCTAGATAGTGGAAAGTGGAAGGAGAGGTGAAAAGCCTTAAAGGATTGGTCTAAAATGTGCATGGTTGCCATCACAACGCTATCTTGTGTACACGCCGACCTGTGTTGATCCATGATGATAAATCAAATGCATAGTCAAAAAATGGCCTTGCATTTTGAAGCAATTTTTAAGTTACAACCAAAGTATTTTATGTCATAGGTTCAAAGACAGCAGCACATCAGATTTGCCCTCAGGCTTGAGGGTCTGATCGTGGTGTCAAGTATAATGTTGTCTCTAATATTCTGCGTTAAAAGTCTGTCGACTCCCAACTGAGCTCAGCCATGCTTATTTTCCCTGTCTATATACTCTATGACATCTCTATGATGTTCTGAAGGTGCTTTCACACTTGGGTTTTGCTGTGGACATGAGTCAGTTTGACAGAGTTTGACTTGTTTGACTGGTGTGGGTTGTTTGTGCACAGAAATCTGCTTTCACACTAACCAAACAAACGCTCTCAAACTGACTCGTGTCCACAGCAAAAGCTCTAGTTGTCCACTTTACTGCTTTTATATAAACCAAAACAACAAACAAGAAGTTAATATCAAGAAACTTATATCTTAGACACCAATATTGCCAGTTACCAATGTATTATTTTGCTCCGTTAACAAAAAAAGTTAGAATAGAATCAATAGAAGTAGAATCACCATCTTCAAGCAACACAAGCACAAAACAGTGGAGACCTTATTGAATGAATCAGCATTTTTTAACTAATCGGTTCAGTGAATGATTCAATGACTCACTCATTGACAGTTGCTGCTTCCCAATTCAAGTACTTATACTACGCCCTAAAAGAATGTTCTCTTTTTGTGAAGAAAAAACAAATATTTTTGAGTGTGTAGCAAAAGAGTAGGCATGCTTTGGGACATTCTATCACATCATTAAATTGAGCCTTTTAATGGATGCATAGTTACACGCATCCTGTCACTGTAAACTGGCCTGTCAATCATCTTGTCACAGTTAAAATCCTCCACAATGAACTTAATTTAATTTTCAACCATTTCAGATAGAAATGTAGTAGCATGTTGATCTGCCAGTCATGGGGCTTTCATGTGGAGAACTCTATGTGTTTGCAATTTGCATAATTATGCATTTAAAAGTTAATGACCAAATGTATCCTTACAAATGTTCACAATGCTGTTGCAGATGAAATATAATGTGGATAACATTTATCTTTTCATCAGGTTAGATTCTATTACCTCAATAGTATCTTAGAATTACTAATACATACCGGTTAATTTCGAGACTGATATGAATTTTTCAAAAACCGCCATACTGGTGCGTAGCTGAAACAGCTGGTGTATCTATTCAATGGCCATGAAGCGAAATGTAGCACATAGAGAGCAGACTTCTATTAACTACATACCCTTCTTACACTTATGGAACAACTTTATTACACAACAATAAATAACTCACGAAACTAACTCTCTTTAATACTGCGCATACCATGCAGAGTCAAATGATTTCCGCGATGCAGAAAACACGGATGAAATCACAGTATCCAGTCACAAATAGAACTTACTATAAAGCGGAACGTCACAGAATTTAGCAATTTTTGGATTGATAAATTAAAAGTCTGGCTGTACAATGAATCGGATATCGATACAGACTAGTGTCTGCGAATATTAAAGCTAAAAATGACTGCTATTGAAATCTGAAGTCTGTATGAATGAGCACTGCATTTTCATCTACTACTACACATACGCGTGACGCTCGAAATGATTTCAGTGTCCGCTGTCTCACTCACTACTATACATGAACTTCATCTGCAAAGCTGCTCTTAGAGTCACTTTATGAACATTTCACTGTTTAATTTGATAAAACTATTGAAATTTGTCATATTATTTACACAGGAAGTCAAACGTCTTCACAGTCCTGTCCAAATAAAAATTCGGTATAACTTGAAATAACAGAATACTATTGTACAATCTAGTGTATTTCGATTAAAGGTGCTAAAGAGGATATTTTCGTCGACTGAGAAACCAAAGACTGTAAGTGAGTTTTTGAAATGAGCGCATGCGTAAGAACAAGCCCCCTCCTTCACAGCTCATTTCAAAGGAACGCCTCCCAAAACTCGTGCACGAGTATTGGAACACGAGTGTTTACCACCGGCATTCGCTCGGTGTCGTGTTAGTGGATTCATTATGTCGGACTCACCGCAGGTAACTCATAATCTGCAGTTGTTACTCCTGTCTCCTGACAAAAACATTGCATGCGGCGCCTGTAGAGTGTGGAAAGTTGCTGGAGCGCGCAGCAGTGCACGTCTCGCACAAGGAACGTCATGGCAGTGATTGACAAGCCAGAGGGCCAATCGTTTACGCGATGATATTCCTTTCAGTGCACCTAATAAATAGTCTTTTATCAATTGGTAAAGACAGTTTCATGTAATATTGCAAAAATGTATAAAACGAAACATCCTCTTTAGCACCTTTAATAGCTAATAGCCTAATAATAATAATAATAATTACACATACTAATAATTTAATTAATTTGTTTTTGTTTTAAACTAAATTTTTAAACTGATTTGATTACATTTTTAAAAACATTTTTATTTGTCCTTACAATGTTTATATAATACATTCCTTGTACTCCTAACAGTAAAATATGGCAAAAAAAAAAAAACGCGACATACCATGAAACTGTCTTAAAAAAAAAAAAAAAAAAAAGTACAGATTTTTCGTCATACCGCCCAGAACTATTAGGATGGATAGAATGCGAATTGGGATGCAGCAAGCACCTGTTGCATTCCTGAATGAATTTGTGCTTGTGAACGAATAGATATGATTGACTGAATAATTCAATGATTCACTCATAAAAAATAAAAAAAACAGTCACTTGTCACCATCTACTGGTGTACAGATGTAACCTACAGAGACAAAGATAAATTATAGCTAAATGTACAGATATAAATATAATATAATATAATATAATATAATATAATATAATATAATATAATATAATATAATATAATATAATATAATATAATATAATTAATCTAATCTAATCTAATCTAATCTAATCTAATATAATATAATATAAACAATATTGCTGAACACCAGTTGACCAAGCAATCGAAGACAGAAAAATCAGATTCCCTGACCAATTTCAACCCAACACCTAGGTCTCTGGAACAGGAACACTGAGACCACGAGAGAATGGGAGAGCTCTCTTTTCCATCTGACAGATTAAGGTCAGATCACTTTCCATTGGGACAGAAGAAGTCACGGTTCTCCTCTTTAAAGGAAAGGTTACTCCTCTTACCCAATTAATGAGGGGACAAGTAGGTCATTCCAAAGTTCTTGGCCCACCGCTACAGTGCAGAACTCTCCTCGGAGCTCTGCTAATTGACATCAATTTTCAAGCTACGGAAAAGCAACTGGTTTCTCAAGTTAAATATTTTTGCATTCTGACAACACGGTTGTCCAGGTCCAAATGAATGATGAATTGACGCTACAATCTGATGCTGTTTTTTCCTCAATGTCACAGGCCAATTAAACACATTCTGAGGGTTATCCTGGCTTTCATTGTATTTCCTCAGGCTCCTCAGATCACAGTTAGCCACTTGCATTTTCCACCCAGTTTTGGTGCTAATAGGAATCTTAGATGGATGCTGGATTACCCTTTTCCACCTCCCCATTGATTTCTCCTTGGACCAGACTCCTCTATTCTGATTTGTTAAGTGCTGGCACGGTGTGCCCCGAACCAGCTGTCGGTTTCTCTCCCAGCAGGGGTTGGATATCTACACAAAGACACTTCACCTGGAACACTCATTTTCCCTTCCAGATTCAGCCTGCTTTGACATAAGCCCCCCACAGCAATGCAGGTCACCATCTTTTCTAAAATAGATTTAAAACACCTGCACAAAGCCGAGACGTACTCCCTCCGCTCTCTGATCTCCTAATTAATTAGTCATCTGGGTTCCTTTGTGAAAATACCAAGATGCTGTTCTCATCCTAAGATATCGGCCTATGGTATTTCCTGCACGCCTTCCCCTTCCATCCAGCTGACAGTCCACAAATCTTCATTGAACCATTTAATCTCTCCGTGTCACAGACTAAACAATTGGCTCTGCCGGCATCTTCAATTGTGACAGTGACACTACATCCACCCTGCCAGGATGATCGACAGATAGCACGCTTTTAAAAGTCATTCAGCGTCTCCTTCACGTCAACACTTCATTCGTCCGTAAGGACCATATACATATCTGACGACCGGTCACCACAGACAACGTGGCTCACAAGTTGCAAGATGCAACAGCTTTCATCACATCACACTGAGAGACGTGTTGAGGGAAGGTGATAGCTGACAGTTTTGTAGTGTCTTCCCGTGTCTTGCTCTCGCAAACGCAACAAATTTTCACCAACACAAAGATGAAACCTATCAACTCTTCTTCATAGACTGAGAAAAATGTCAGAGGAGATAATTAATAGGACTTGCAGGGATAGTTCATCTAAAAATTAAAATTCTGTTATCATTTACTCACCCTCATGTCTTTATAGTACTCATATGGACAATAACCATTGGAAAAATTCTTTAAAATATTGATGCTCCACAGAAGAAAGTAAGTCATACAAGTTTGGAACAACATGAGGGTGTGTGCATAATGACAGTGAGTTTTCGCTCACCCTCATTTCAAAAGACAAACCAAGAATTATTTGGTTTGATTTTTGAAATAAATTAATACTTTTATTCAGTAAGGATGCATTAAATTGATCAAAAGTCACAGTAAACACATTTGTAATGTTACAAAAGATTTCAATTTCAAATATATGTTTTTTTTTTGTTTTTTTTTAACTTTCTAGTCAAAGAATCCTAACAAAAATGTATCACAGTTCCCAGAAAATACAAACCCGATTCCAAAAAAGTTGGGACACTGTACAAATTGTGAATAAGATCAGAATGCAATGATGTGGAAGTTTCAAATTTCAATATTTGATTCAGAATACAATATAGATGGCATATCAAATGTTTAAACTGAGAAAATGTATCGTTTTATGGGAAAAATAAGTTGATTTTAAATTTCATGGCATCAACACATCTCAGAAAAGTTGGGACAAGGCCATGTTTACCACTGTGTGGCATCCCCTCTTCTTTTTATAATAGTCTGCAAACGTCTGGGGACTGAGGAGACAAGTTGCTCAAGTTTAGGAATAGGAATGTTGTCCCATTCTTGTCTAATACAGGCTTCTAGCTGCTCAACTGTCTTAGGTCTTCTTTGTCGCATCTTCCTCTTGAAGATGCGCCAAATGTTTTCTATGGGTGAAAGATCTGGACTGCAGGCTGGCCACTTCAGTACCCGGATCCTCCTTCTACGCAGCCATGATGTTATAATTGATGCAGTATGTGGTCTGGCATTGTCATGTTGGAAAATGCAAGGTCTTCCCTGAAAGAGACAACGTCTGGATGGGAGCATATGTTGTTCTAGATCTTGGATATACCTTTCAGCATTGATGGTGCCTTTCCAGATGTGTAAGCTGCCCATGCCACATGCACTTATGCAACCCCATACCATCAGAGATGCAGGCATCTGAACTGAGCGCTGATAACAACTTGGGTTGTCCTTGTCCTCTTTAGTCCGGATGACATGGCGTCCCAGTTTTCCAAAAAGAACTTCAAATTTTGATTCGTCTGACCACAGAACAGTTTTCCAATTTGCCACAGTCCATTTTAAATGAGCCTTGGCCCAGAGAAAACGCCTGCGCTTAGATATGGCTTCTTTTTTGACCTATAGAGTTTTAGCCGGCAACAGTGAATGGCATGGTGGATTGTTTTCTGGAAGTATTCCTGAGCCCATGTTGTGATTTCCATTACAGTAGCATTCCTGTATGTGATGCAGTGCCGTCTAAGGGCCCGAAGATCACGGGCATCCAGCATGGTTTTCCGGTCTTGACCCTTACGCACAGAGATTGTTCCAGATTCTCTGAATCTTTGGATGATATTATGCACTGTAGATGATGATAACTTCAAACTCTTTGCAATTTTTCTCTGAGAAACTCCTTTCTGATATTGCTCCACTATTTTTCGCCACAGCATTGGGGGAATTGGTGAACCTCTGCCCTTCTTGACTTCTGAGAGACACTGCCACTCTGAGAGGCTCTTTTTTATACCCAATCATGTTGCCAATTGACCTAATATGTTGCAAATTGGTCCTCCAGCTGTTCCTTATATGTACATTTAACTTTTCCGGCCTCTTATTGCTACCTGTCCCAACTTTTTTGGAATGTGTAGCTCTCATGAAATCCAAAATGAGCCAATATTTGGCATGACATTTCAAAATGTCTCACTTTCAACATTTGATATGTTATCGATATTCTATTGTGAATAAAATATAAGTTTATGAGATTTGTAAATTATTGCATTCCTTTTTTATTCACAATTTGTACAGTGTCCCAACTTTTTTGGAATCAGGTTTGTAAGTAGCACAAGTGTTTTCGATATTGACAATAAGAAGAAATGTTTCCTGAGCACCAAATCAGCATATTAGAATGATTTCTGAAGGATCGTAAAGATGTTCGTAATGATGCTGAAAATTCACCTTTGCCATCACAGAAATAAATAGCATTTTACAATATATGAAAACAGAAAACAGTTTCTTTAAATTTAAATAATATCCCACAATAGATTTTACAGTGTTTCTCATCAAATAAATGCAGCTTTAGTAAGCATAAAATACTTTGTTTCTTTAAAGTGAGGAACAGATTAAAATACAAGTTAGTAAATGAAAGAAAATACCCTCCGCCTCTGTTGCATAAGAGTGAATGACATTTGAGAGCTACAGAAGAGACCTTTATGGTCCTTTTTTATTCACTCTCAGAGTAAATGAATGAATTATGCTCTAATGGCTTCATTACCTTTCAATGATTGTTGAGAATTTCTTTTGGAATATATTTCAAAGCATTTAAGGGCATCGGTATGGATCATAAAAAGATATTATATGCCTCAAAGCCCTTTTGAATTTTTCATTGACACTCCAACATCAAGGCAGCTTGAGACGATATGCGCTACATATGTGTATTTTTAAACAGATCCCTGAGAGATGCAATTATGCTGCAATACTTTCGCTCTTATTGGTGCTCCACCAGCATAAGATTTGCCTGCATTTAAATGTGACTTTGCATCAGTATATACAGGTGTGGCTAGTTCAAACAATACACCACATCTAGAAAGTCTTTGTTGACATCATTTACTCTATCAAATGTATGGATTTCCCTTAGAACACAGTTTTATGCAACAATATATAAAGCCTCTCTGTACAGAACAGAAATGTCAATAAACCTATAACAGCCTCATCTACATAGAAGATTACTGCAGATTCAGTGGGTGAGTTGAACTTCTTGCAGTCATGTAGTTGTGTGTTAAATCTGACTGCTTTCCCAACTTTCTTCTTTCTTTCGGCCAAGAAATAACATCTTTTATGTCCTGCCAATTCATATAATTCACACTGCATTTTAATTAGTGTTCAGAACAATCTCACCAAACAATTTGAAAGCTCTAATTTATATCTCAGTCTTGGAATAGCAGGCTAATTAACAGAGACACTAATTGGATTAATTCTGCATGATCTGATTTCCAGAAAGAGACAGGAGGAGTGAGATAATGATAATGAGAACGAAACAGCATTTCCCCCCCGTTCCATCTCAAGTCTGGCAATGCAAAGAGATACACAACTATATCATCATCTGATTTATTTTCAATCAAACTTTAATTGTAAACAACTGGGGATTCAAACATGTGTAAGTTATTTTCTTGATCACAGAAGTTGACATAAAGACACATTTATGATTCTTATGCTGTTTGTGTTGCCCTCAGGCCTGAATTTATGAATGAATGCAGGGAACGTGGGACTGCATAGTGTAAAAATACTAATACAGCAATACAAGGCCCTAGATGCACATTCAACATTAAAAAAACACATTTACAAATCCAAGAAAATTGAAACCCTCTTTGGAATTATCTGGATTTCTTTAAAAAACTACATCTGATTGTCATCTAAGTCTTATTTAAAGGGGTCCTTGTTATGATTTCACTTTTTTAACTTTGGTTAGTGTGTAATGTTGCTGTAAGAGCATAAACAAAACCTGCAAAGTTACGAAGTTCAATGCAAAGGAAGATATTTTCTTTTACAGAAATTGCTTTTTAACTACAACAAATGGCTGTATGGACAACAACACGCTTCTTTCCGGGTTGGTGAAACTCGAAAATTTAAATAAACCCTGCCCCCGGGAACATGCAACAAAGGGGGTGAGGCCATGTTGCTTTAGAGAAGAGGAAGAGTTGTTGTAGTAGAGTGTTGTTAACATGCCGTAATTTCGCTGGACAGCTCCACAAATGAGTTTCAATGCTGGATTTGCACAAAAGATGAACATGACGGCACATGCTAGTCAATGAGTTGAATCAGCTCCACAGAAACTACATAAATGTATCCACTAATCATTCAGAAACGTCCAGATGCATTCTAAAAGTTGCAACTTCTTCCTGAGTCTCTCCATCAGTGTCCGACTCCGGTTTGAACAATGTAAGGCTGAACACCTTAACTGACAATCGTCATTTTGGCTATGTGAGATTCTCCAGCTTTGTTGTTGTTGAGCAACCGAAGCGTGAGCTGTTAAAGCTCCGCCCTCTTCTGGAAATGGAGCCTGGAGCAGCAGCTCATTTGCATTTAAAGGGACACACAAAAAAGGCGTGTTTTTGCTCACACCCAAATAGGGGCAAATTGGACAAGCTATAATAAATTATCTGGGGGGTATTTTGAGCTGAAACTTCACAGATACATTCTGGGGACACCTTAGACTTATATTACATCTTGTGAAAAGGGGCATAATAGGCCCCCTTTAAAAGGCAACACACTAAATTACATAAGTAGATTAGTAGAAAAATGCTTGCCCCTGAAAAACTCACCACCACAAAGTTGCATGCTATACGTTTGCTAAGGTATTCTAAGCGGTTGTTAGCATGTTATTATGCGGTTGCTAGGGTGTTTAAAAAAAACAAACAAAAAAAAAAACACTCATAACACTCACTCATCATTCTGGCCTTTGCAATACTAATGCTTGCCTTAGCTGGCGCCTATAAATATGAAATTGCTGATGGAAAAAGTAAGTGCATTTCTGAGATAATGGTCTCATGAAAAGATGGTAATTGGAATTCAGGTGGGTTTGATTTGACCTGCCATATTCTATTAGGGCCTATATATATAAAAAAAATTGTTAGATGCTCTTTGCACTAGCAGAATTTTGTTCAATTTCAGGAGCCATTTAGCTGCTTTTTTAGGAGTGGGCTCCCTGTAAAGATAGGTGAAAAGGCACTCTGAAAATGGATCTAACATTACAAAAACAAGAAGGTGGAGGTGTTCATAGGAAGCTTTCTTCTTACATAAGTTTCAGCCCACGACAAAGTCAAAATGTGCAAGATATTAAGACTTATTTTCAGATAATATATCACTGGCAAATTGTTTAGCATAAACCTAGCTAAATATAATAAGCTTCCCCTGGTAAAAAAAAAAAAAAAAAAAACTGTAGCAAAATGTATTTATATATACATCTAACATATATATATATATATATATATATATATATATATATATATATATATATATATATATATATATATATATATATATATATATATATATATATATATAAATATGCAGTGTGTTTATATTACGTACATTAATATGTAAATATTTTTGAGGTATACTTACGATAAAATAAGTGTATTTCAAATACATTTTGGTATATTTATAGTTAAAATAAGAGGAATAAAATATTGCAGATGCCTTAATGTCTTCTGCCAAGTAATTTTATCTTTTATGTTCAGATTTTTTTTACTGGAAGAGATCCTCAACTTTGCTAATGAATACCCAGATGCACTGGAACAATGTTCCGTGTATAAATGAGACAAAAATTGAACTTTCTGGCAAAAAAGCTTTACGTAACAGAAGTAGAATAAAGAATCCAAAATCAAAATCAACTGTGAGTAAAACATGCACAGGCAAGATGATGCAAATGCTTCCAAATATGCGGTGCCACATTCAGATCTCTTTTGGAGGGAAAAACCAGGAATACCAGCCATAAAACTGTTTTATGACTCGTGTATGTATTGAGCACCATCTGTTTGGGCTAGCTGAGTCATTTAGCTCAACAGCTACCACTCTCTGTCACATTCCCTTCAGTCCAACGGGCACATGTTTGTCTCAATCCACTATCTTTGTTACCAGCCGTAATCCCATTAACCTTGCAGATAAATAACCCGACCATAGTTGCCACGGGAACACTGACTGTGTGGAGATTGCCTTGTCATGTCTGTTTTGTCCCCCCTGAGAAAATGGGACGTGTAGCGCACACTTTGGCAGCCGTCACACTTTTTGGCAGAGCTCCGCTCACCAGTCGTGTTCAATCTAACCCTCGGTGGTCTGTGGACTGCGCACGGTCGACAGGAAACAAACATGCGACGCTGATGCGATTGATAGTGACAGTGGAGCTGCTTGGGGTTTGGACGGGAGGCCTGCGGTTATTGCCACTTTTCCAGGGTCATTGATAGCTTCAAGTGATGCGAAAAACAGGCCAGATAAGATCCAAATCTGGACAAATATACCTACAACTAAGTAACAAATCAATGAGATGCAAATCATGAGGATTACGATTCGTTCACCAGAACTATAGTATTATTTGTTGAAAGAGGCTTGTTGTTTGAAAGCCTACTATATGAACTTCACTGCAGGAGTGACTTGCAAAATGAATGAGCAAATGATCGTTACGCGTCAAAAAAAGAATTAAACATGTTAGTCATGGGAAATAAGGAATTCGGAAAATGTTTTTGAGAGCAGATTATAGATATGCATATTCAAATGGATGACTAGAACTAGAAGTATCAATATTCATGAAAACATATGCTAAACATCCCTAATTCAAAGAGAAATGAGAGGCAATAAACAATCTGTCTTAAATGATTAGTTCACACAAAAATGAAAATGCTGCCATTATTTCGACACCCTCATTTCAAGATTGTACAGTGGTGTCTTTCTTCTGTAAACCACAAAAAGAAAAATGATGGTATTATTCTGAATATTATTAAAAGTATCAATAAAATAGTCTATATGACTCAAAAGCTATAAGACTTTTGAAGTCATATGATATGATTCATTCGTGAATTGGACTGATTCAATACTCAAGTTCAACTCACTGACTCAGTGATCCATTTGCAGCAAATTAGCCTATTCACACAAGCCTACTTGTCACAAATTGCTTCGGAAGTCTTGAAATATAACTCAAAAATGTTTTAGTGTTTTAATTATACTTTAATGGTGAAAGATGGAAAAGAGTGACTAATACAATTCTTCTCTGTTCGTGTTTCACAGATTGAAAGAAAGCCACGTGTTTGGAGCAATGTAAGCTAGAGTAAAATGAGTAAAGTATTCCATTAATGCAGTGGCGTATCCTGGAATAGGCAATATAGGCAGTCGCCATGGGCAAGTAGGTATAACTGCAGACGGGAGATCTCCAAAATGGTGCGTCAACTCCAAAAGTGGGCAGAATCTTCAAAATGGGGCAGAGTCTTTACATTTAAAGACTTTCACCATTGGATCTGGCTTTAGTCAAATGTCACAGAGCTCGAGGCCAGTGGTGTTCAGACTGGAGTTTGAACCTCCATTCAATTATATAAGCAGGAATAGTTCTACAATAAAAGCATGTCAACATTTGTATGGTTGTTGCATCTTTATAAATTTTTTGGGGGCGAGGGGTTGAGGATTGACATGTCTGATTTCGCCTAGGGCACCAAATAAACCAGAACCGCCACTGTATTAATGATTCAATTCAAATATACAGATCAATTTGATGGACTTAAAAAATAATAGTTTAGTTATTCTAAACACAATCATCTTTAAAAGTTAAATTCTGCTGTTAAAAGTTAATAGTGCTGTTTGGATGCATTATGACATCAGAAAGTCAATTTTCTTTAATTTTCTCACATTTACCTCAAAATGTCTTCAATAACTTGAAAAAAAAAAGAAGGAAAATGCACAATAATGCCTCTTTTCTTGCCATAATTGTTTGAAAACTGGATCATATTTTAACTACTCTGAGCTGTTTAGTCACAGAAAATTGTTGGAAATCTGTCTGGAAAGAAAAACACTTTTAGAGCATCACCAGCATTTAAATGACAGCTGCCACATTACATTTCACATTTGAGGCTTATAATTAATTAAATCTTAGGGCAATAAAAAAATGAATGAATGATACTTCAAAACCTGTGGATTATTAAGGAAAATTACTTTTCTAAGTAATCAGACTTCACCTAGTGGATAGTAAACACTGAAGAAGGGACCTAAACCAGATCTAGAGGCCAGAATATTACATTTACGACTTTGTCCAGTAAGCAACCATGTAACAACCATCCAAAACACCCTACTAACTGCATAGAAACATCAGCAATATAGGCCAAACATTATCCTGGACCAGTCACATCATTTGCAAGTATGGACAGGCTTCTGCATTGAAAGCCGGTACTTTGTGAATGAATAATTTTTTTAACATTATGTAACCTTCATTAGAGTAAAAAAATGTGTAACAGGAAAATGGGCTTTGCCACTGTTGGGTGAGATAAAACTGAACTCAATTAATGATACCTTTCAAACTGAATTCTCACTGTCTCCACCCATTTCCTTTGGAATGTGTATTAGGATTAACCGTATTTTGCAGAGGATAATGAGTCTAGAACATATACACACACCCCAAACTACACCTCAAATGACTCTAGCTGTAAGATAAAAACATCCTCTCAAAAATGAATGCCTTTAACGGCACTTACAATACCATTCAATTCTATTCATTAAAGAATCCTGAAAAATGTGTCACGGTTTCCACTAAAGTATTAAGCAGCACAACTGTTATCAATATTGATGATAATAAGAAATGTTTCTTGAGCACCAAATTTGCATATTCGAACGATTTCTGAAGGATCATTTGACACTTAAGACTAGAGTAATGATGCTGAAAATTCAGCTTTGGCTTAAATTATAAATTATATCTTAAAATAATATTTACTGTTTTACAGTGTTTTTGATTATATAAATGCAGCCTTAGTGAGCATAAAAGACTTAAAAAAAAATCCCAAACTTTTGAACGGTTGTGTATTTTTCACTCTTGAAAAGAGAGGCGTACTATATTCATACATAATCGGTCTAAAAGCTTCCTTTATATCAAGAATGGCATGTTCTAGGACACTAATCTTTGACCCTTTCTTCTAAAGTATCTCGGCTGCGTTCCACTTGCGTGGTGAAAAGGGACATGTAAGGAAATGATAAATCAAAGTCTATTTGCGTCTAATTAGCTGGCGAGTGGCGTTCCAGACAAAACAAAGTTCGCCTCCGGTATTATCAGCTTCCATCTTAAGGTACTTTGCTTTGTAAAAAAAGTTCTTTCCTGTTCTGAGTAGTTATACGGAGAGTTCGAGTGAACTGGATGTTGTTCCACACCCAGCAAAACTTTATATAGGAGACTGAAAATAAGAAACTTGGGTTTTTTGGGCCAAGATGTTTAATGGTTTGGAACATTCTGTTTTATTTCACAAATCCCAAGATCTTTACATTATTCTACAAATCTTGCAATAAAAAATGCCCTGTCACATAAATTTTACACAAAGCATACTTGTTTACACCAAAAAACATAAAAAAGTATTTGGAAGTAAACGGGGGCAGCGAGTTTTCAGGGCGTCTATAATAAAATTATATTCTTATGCATTCTTCTATTATTCCGGCGAGTATGAATTATTAATAGCCGAGGATATGGCTGTAGCCGCAGGTGCTGTAGGAAGGATTCACATGGAAGTAAAACTACAACAAGAAACTTAACTATGGATTAAAATTAAAAGGTCAATAATTATCTGGTATTTTCTGGTAGATAACTATCTAGCATGTAGCT
Source organism: Chanodichthys erythropterus (assembly GCF_024489055.1). Taxonomy (NCBI): domain Eukaryota; kingdom Metazoa; phylum Chordata; class Actinopteri; order Cypriniformes; family Xenocyprididae; genus Chanodichthys; species Chanodichthys erythropterus. Next base: position 29,709,834 of record NC_090241.1, read on the forward strand.
GCATGTTTTACAGTCCACCCTCCAATGTGTTCATTTCCTCTCCTCCTGTTCAGACGGAGAGATATGATCACTTCCATTGTACGCAGAGGCGATGTTATGGGTGGGGAGGAAAGCTTCACCAAACAAACCCCTCCTCACACAGGGACACGATTACAAAACCCTTGTGCCACCAGAGAGGGTAACCTTAAATTTCTCTTAGCCTGCCAGGCCTCACATAACTGCCTAAAATCAAATGCCAATCTGAGCTTCTTTTTTTTTTTACTTGTGGCTACAAACAATGAGATGATTTTTTTTTCCTGTCAAAAAAAATAAATAATGGTAAATTTATACATGTTCCAGAGGATATCTCAGCAAATGACTCAAACTGTGCTCAGATTTGACAGATATTACTGAAAGAGGTGTCCTAAGAAATTAATTTGTTCCTGTGACAGTTCCAGGCTCTGTAAATAACCAAAAACTCTTTTTAGCCAATCAGGAATGCTCTATGCCTGTCTATCATTTTGCACAAATAATGCGTAATAAACTGCATTCTCAATTCAAGTCCATCTCAAATGCTTAATTAATATATCTCAAATATTTAATATATGATGGATATAACAATGCCCTCAGAAAAATAACGACTTTTAACTCGCTTTTTAATGCAGATACTTCTTTAAATATCCACTTTTAAACCATTCATTATTCCCTTTCATTAAAAGGGAATGACATAAAAGGGTTGACACTTTTATGCCGTCTTTTACTGAAAGGCTTGTCTTGGGAGAGTTCAGACTCAAGTTGTCAAAAGTACTAACTTCAGTACCTAGTCGGTTCTGAAATTTTAAAAATGTGACACTTTGAGAGCTGTTGAGCGAAGACCTCTGACTGGCCATTGTGTTCACGGCTTTTCAGATATGTCTGTGATTGGCTACAATGATCAACGCTGTAAAAACGTTGTAAATAGGCATCGATGACGCTCTTCACCAAGCGCTTACACAGATACACACGGGAGCTTTTGAAAGCAGGCATCAGTTCGCTGATAGACGCCTGCTTTCAAACGCTCCCGCTTTCAAAACGCTTTCAAATTCAAACACTTCCGTGCGCTTTCAAACGCTACAGTGCATTGGTTGGACATATTTGATGAGTGCGTCAACACAATGGCACAATGGCCAATCAGAAGTGTTTACGAATCCGCTCAACAGTGCTCAAAGTGTCACATTTTTAAAATGTCAGATAGGTACCGAAGTCGGTACTTTTGACAACTGTAGTTCAGACCTTGAAATAATGCTAAAGTTTATTACTACTATTATAAGTTTTATAGTACTATATCCTATTTAATATATTAAATATTTCAATGCTTTAAAAGGAAATCTATCTATCTATCAATCTATCTATCTATCTATCTATCTATCTATCTATCTATCTATCTATCTATCTATCTATCTATCTATCTATCTATCTATCTATCTATCTATCTATCTATCTATCTATCTATCTATCTATCTATCTATCTATCTATCTATCCATCTATCCATCCATCTATTGAAAGAGAAATAGTGAAAATAATCTTCATTTTGCCTGTATTTTTTTGTTACATTATTTACATTATTTTGTTGCATTATAGTGGATATTTGCTAATATAGCAAGAAGAAAACCCAGATTTTTTTTTTCATCCACTTCATAACTTTTGTGTATATATAGTATGATACAACAACTTCAGAATCACTGCATCATTTCTCCGACTGCATCATTTCTCCAAAAGCTCATACACTTCCCTCCACATATATACAGCCCAGAAGACAAATCCTCTTTTGGATGCTCTACATGCTCCTTTCTCTGAGTAACCAGAGAACATCTGAGATCATTCTAAGCATCTCCTTCTGTTGCTCTATATTCCATTATGTTAAACAGATCCTATCTAATTTGAATTCTTAATCAAGCTTGTTTTTCCAGCGAAGACAGGCACTTTGCCACAAAAAGATTCAAGGATGATATAGGAGCTGGATTTTTCACACAAATTGGTTCCTGTCTTAGCGATTTATCATTGCAAATTATGAGGGCTCGTCTTGCATTACCATCTAGGTTGGCCATCTTGACCCATCAATCACGGGAGGTTGCCAGGGACACAGAAATATGATGCTGGGGAACGTCAGAAATCTGACTTTTTTAGCACCCAACCACAACAGGCTGCCATGGTGCTACATTTATATCTTTTAAATGACTAGAAACGACCATTGAAATCGGAAGCTGGCTCATAATCCTACATTAAGAGTACAATTCTTTTAATTATGAATAGAGATGCCCCAGTCAACCAGCCAACAATCGGAACCGTTTTTTGAGGGCTTTTGCTCCAAACACACAATCGGCTGATCTTGGTTTCTGACTTGCCCACAAACTGCATTGCAATTGGAATAAGCCATGAAAAAAAAAATCATAATCAGTGCATCACTAGTTTAATAGTTGAACTATTATGCAGTTAAAAATGGATCTGAAATGACCCAGAATTCACCCTAAACTTCTGAACAGCTTGTGTAAACAAAATACGCAAACTGCTCCTGTAATAATAGCATGCTGGGACAACGATGAGCTGTCAAACACAGATACTCTCTTTTTAGCACAAAGTGAATATTTGCTCAGATATAGCAAGAGGAAAAGGGAGGGAAAGGGATAGGCAGGGGAGTGAGAGAGAGAGAGGGAACGAGAGAATACTGGAAGAAGAAAATGAAATCCTGGCAGAAAATGAGAGGAAATATATGAGTAATGATGCGTGCCCATACCTCCTGGGGGAGACCCTGCAGTGTGGCATATTATCTGTCCCTTTTGAAAAATACCTCACACACACGCACATTTTAAATAAACCATAATCAAATCTCACCTTGCAAGCTCTACAGTCGGTTTCTGGGCTTTTTCCTCAGCCAAATCCAAACCTAGCTGTGCATATAATGTCTTTTTGGCTTCTTAAATAAATCTAATTACATTTAACAACTACCTTTACATACATCTGAATTTATAAATGGAATGAAAAGAGTTTAATTATGAAGTAATTTACAAATGCAGCTGCAAAGGTGGGTCACATTATGTTGACAGGCAATTAGCGGTATTGTCTGAGAAACTGAACAGACCTGACAATTAGCACTTTGATGTGTCATTTTTTATAAAGCAACACGTGGTACTGAACCGAGTTCCAAAAAAGATCATATTGCCAGTGCCAGAATTGCAGGCGCATCTGTCACAAAAATAGCAACTTTATTTGTTGTCACATGGGACAAAGTAGAAAATTATAACAGCATGTCAAACATGGACAAATTGCATCAGCAAAAGGGGATAACTGGTCCAAGCTCACACATACACTCTTAAAAAACATTCAGTGGGGTTCTGTATAGAACTCTAGGATTCTTGACTCCATTTTAAAGATGCCAAAAGGTTCTATATAAGGAGAAATGACTTAGGGCATATTGCACACTGCAAAAAATGCTGTCCTTACTTAGAATGTGTGTCTTGTTTTCAGTCCAAATATCAAAAAATTCTTAGATCAAGAAGTATTTTCTTGACAAGTAAAAATTATTTTCTTGTTCTTAGAAAAATAAGTCAAAATTACATGAGTTTTTCCTTAAAACAAGCAAAATAATCTGCCAGTGGGGTAAGTAAAATAATCTTAATCCAAACTGAAAACAAGATTATATAGCTTATTTTGGTTTGATATAAGATTATTTTACTTACCCCACTATCAGATTATTTTGCTTGTTTTAAGGAAAAACGTAATGTAAAAAAAAAAACAAGACTTTCACCATTCACGTTTCATCTCTCTGACGGATCCTTGATCATGTCTCCCGCCGGAGGCCGAACATGCAGTGTTACTGTATGTGTTTCTTGCAATGTTATCCTTTATTCATTAATTCTGTGTTATGAGTTTATTCCGTGCCCGTCACTGTGTGGGGATGCATATGACATGCATATTATTATGTAGTTGTGTGAACTTGAATGTATAGGCTATATACGTTTACAGTCAAGTTTATATACATGGCATGAATGAAATTGGAGTGCATTACCAGCACATAATTCAAAACTGTTTTGTGTGAGTGTGAGACTGTATGTATTTGTGAACATAATTTGTATTCATCAGTGTTGAAATTGATTCAAGTAAAAATGGTGAAGAAGCATCGCGTGTGTAAGTTTATTCATTTAATATAATAATTTACAGTAGTATTACAATGTTGAACTCCGTCATATCCCCGGGATGATAATCCTCCGGTTTATAATGAACGCATTTATCGTAGCAGATGCAGAAGTTAAGTCCAGTCTCTTCACCTGCACAAAACACACACCGGCACGGAAGATAGCAGCGTCCTTCTTCTTGTTAGTAAACCTCTGGACTAGATGTCCTGACAGGCTGGAGTTTGTGTAACCTCCACAAACACAATAATTTACCATGACGATGATAAATAGAATACAAAAACTACCGAAAACACACTTATTCATGGCCGCTGTCACTGAATATCAACCTACTCTGCACCGAGTCAACACAGAGCTCGGCGAACGAATCCCTTTAGTGACATAAAATGATGCGAGGCTGAAAAAAAAAATATATATTTTTTTTTACAGAGACCTGCAAATGTCCTGCAAAACATTTTTAAACCCTGCAGTACCTTTTTATATGGTATTTTTGTACAAGGTTATATATTCATCTCGAAAAAAAAATTTAACCTGCAATTTGCACTTTAAGCCTCATCCAAGTAGTTTATGTTGAGTTATGGAGCTCATATGAGGAATGCAAGTTCAGGTCTGGCTCAAAACATCCCACAAAGAAGGAAAATGAGCACACTTTTACCTCAATTGTTTCTCCTAGACAGCAGTGAGACTAAATAGTGAGCAAAGGCAGACTTCTGCTTAAGATTCCTGCTTTTCAGATGTCTCTCCTGTAAAAAAAAAAATCTATACTGTGTCTAGAGTTTCATAAAAGATATGTTTCAATTTAAACATTTTTCATCTTATTCTTTTATGATCAAATTATATGTATGTCTTTGAAGGGATTTTAGGAGAAAAAGCTGACACTCATATCTTTCTTCCCATCATTTCCTGCCCTTTCTATATTATCTCAGCAAATAAAAGTGGCAAAAGGCCAAAATAAAAACTAAAAAAGTACAGTTTCAGAGACTTTTTCTGCACCTTTATGAAAAAACTCTCAACAAAAAACTTTATATTAAGAGCTTCACAAAGCTGAAATTTATTACGGCACTGCTATACGGAAACTGTCTTTATCCAAGGCCAATACAAAGACACGACCTGGTGTAGGAGTAAATCCTAGACTCCTGAGCATTGAGAAAAAGTATAAAATATACCTAATAAATGTTTCCTTCTGTCTGCACTGATTAAGTTTTGAGGAAGTCAAAGGATGCATGTTAAACCTAAATGGTTGAATAATAAGATAAGTAGCGAGTCACATTATATAATTACTCATAAATTTTGGTGCTGCTAGTGATGCTGAAAATTACATACCTAATCTTTAAATTAAAAAACAAAATTAACATGCATTATGTGCATTTGAAAAGGTAGAATGGTGTGAAAGTACACTACCATTCAAAAGTTTGGGTGGTTTAGTCTCATTTATTTAATCAAAAATACAGAAAAAGCCATTTAAAATAACTGTTTTCTATTGTTTTTTAAAATGTAATTCATATCTGTGATGGTAAAGCTGAATTTTTAGCATCATTACTCCAGTCTTCAGTGTCAGAAATCATTCTAATGTTTTGATTGTGCTCAAGAAACATTTATTATTATTATCAACTGAAAACAGTTGTGGTACTTTATATTTTTGTGGAAACCATGATCCGTTTTCAAGATTCTTTGATGGATACAAAGTTAAAAAAACATGGTTGATTTGAAATAGACATTTTTGTAACATTATAGAAGTATTTATAATCAATATTGGTAAAATTAAAGGTGCCATCAAACGTTTTTTTACAAGATGTAATATAACGCATTGTTTTCAATGAGTGTACGCAAACCGGTGGCGACATGTACATTGTTTTACATTAAATGTATATAATATTTCTCTCAAATCATCGTTAATGTACATACTGACGTCACCCTGTGCTGCACGATACATTAGTTTTACATTCTTAGTTTAACAGCTTGAATAAAGTCTAAAAATGTATAATAAACATAGCTTTTTCATTCATTTTGCTCTGTTGTGCCATTTTTCCATGTACACTAACCTCAGTGAGAAATATTAAAGCATAGGCATGTAACATTTCCCTGTTGACGTAAAACACTCCCATTGTGCAGCTTTTCTATCAGGAGTCGATTCAAAATTGAGCTTGCGCGTATATAATGTGCACGGCCGGTGTGCGATACCTGTGAGTTGTCAGAGACGCGACGCTGTGCGGCGCCGAGCTTCGTGTCTGGTGTGCGACCCCCTTTAGAGGTGTTTTTGTTCTGATGGAGAAGGGTATGACAGCCTGATGGCACTGACAACACAGGATGGAAGAACCATTAGTTGTTTTACCTTTTTGGTGAACAGCGTTTGACCTGTAAATACCGACTCGTACTTCCGCCTACGTCAAACGTGACCTTTTCAACGTAATTGCGTATTACGTGACATCACGAACGTGCATCACAGAACAGAGCAAGGCGAGTATTTGTGCTTATAAAACTTTTTTTTAAATGACCAATCGTATCGCTAGATAAGACCCTTATTCATCGTCTGGTATCGTTTAAAGCCATTTAAAGCTGCACTGACACTGTCATTTGGACCTTGAACCCTTTGGTGCCCATTGAAGTCCATTATATGGAGAAAATCCTGTAATCAAAAACCTTTAAAAATCAGACATTGACATCTTGGATGACATGGGGGTGAGTAAATTATCACTAAAAGTTTATTTAAAAGTGAACTAATCCTTTAAACTTTGCTTTGTGTAAACACAATACTTCCATTAAACTAATGCAATTATGCTCATGATCATAGTAACCATAATCACAATAAACTATGTGGTGTACGTGGATTTTAATTGCAATGTAAACATCTTAATCGCATTATTACTGCTCTGATCAAAGTGTGTATGTACTCGGACGTACAGAGATTATAAGTGCTGTTCACACAACTTCATAAATTAACAGTTTTCTGAAGAATTGCTGAACTCTGTCAACACAACTCACTGCGCAATCTCTGCTCCTTATCTTCATCCAGAGATGGTGCAAAAAATGTGACGGCAGCACAGGCAACCACAGTTACAGTTACGCCAAATAATATCCAATACGTCCATAGAAATGCGTTTTGCGTTTGACGTAAGTGGATTAAAACAGCGGCCTGTAACACACCTACTGTATGCGAGTTCATCATTTGTGCTGTGCATTAGGGTATGTGAAGAATTGCAATAAAAATAACCAGTGAGTTTTGCTTGTCATGTAAACATCTTACTATGATTAAGTCCATTATTGGTGCACATGTAAACGTAATCACTCTCTGATCATGCCATATTCTGTAGAGCCTTATATAGAGAATCACCTCCTGGAATGAAGTTCTGGAGCTCAAAGCGAGAAATAAACTCCTATTTTCTTCATCCCTCACAGAACTGGAGGCTTTTCTACATTGAAGGATTGTGCAATATTTCAACGAGATTGTTGGAATCTGTTCTGAAGGCAAAAGTTGGACCTGCTCTTTATTAGGTTCTTGAGATCAATATATTGTTAGGTGGATTCTGTTATTTTATCCACCCTCTGATAAAGTTAACAGGATCCTTTATCAGTCATTGGCATGCACATAAACAATGCTTATTTGCACATTACATGCCTAAATTGGGAAAATTACCAACAAAGACCTACTTTTCCAGTTTCCAAACTGAATAAAGTCAAGCTAGAATACTTGAACTAAAGAATACAATTAGGTTGGCCATTCTTTTGCCAAGCAGAAAGCAATCCATAGCATGAATAATCATTGCCAGTTGTCTCCTGTACATTTTTAACACTTATTTTTCATACTTACTGCATTAACTTATTGCACATAAAAGAAAATGTCAATCCTGAAATAGATTTTAGAAGGGCTTTTTTGGGCAATCTGTAATTGTTTTCGCACCTGTCAAGCTTTGATTTGCTTTGCTTGTGAAAATGGGTTTAAAGGAGGAAAAAGGTAAAGAGGTAAAGCCTGCAGAATGCTTCTGGCATAGAAATTATTGTGAGAGCATGAAAGGTTCGAGTGCATTTTGGCTCGGCTCAAAAGAAGCACAAACACGGAGACTAAAAACACTTACAATACTTCACAAATTTTAAAAGAACTTTAAAACCTTAGCAAAGAAAAGCTACTGAACTGCTTTCATGGACACAGCCCGTTAGCAGTGCTTGCTGATATTGGTGGGATTGTCCTAAAGATGAGTTGTAAGTTAAAATTTCCAATTGAGGAACTGTTAAAGAAGACTTATTATGCTTTTTTTTAGTGTGCTATGTTGCTGTGAGCATGAAAACTTTCTGCAAATTTACAAAGCACAAAATCCACTCTAAAGGGATCTATTCTTTAAATCAGTAAGCACTGTTTCCGATCTCCCTGAAATGCCTCAAATGTAGACTTAAGTTTACTTCTGGGAAAGTCACACTATTCCTAATTTAAATAATTCCCACCCAAATTTTTGCATATGCAAAAAAAAGGGGAATGAGGCCTGGTTGAGTTGGGTTAGTAGTGTGTTGAAAATTACTGTTATGGTAAGGGGCGTAACATTTGGAAGTGCGATGTCTCCATGGTTTGAAACACATGTGATTCTCAGATTAATTGCAAAGTTTAACCATCATAGAGTTCATCATAAAGTTCATAATTTGCATGTGTTTTAGGTTCTGTCAATTGTGTGCGCACACACATAGCTGCGTAGATGCACATGAAAACCGAATTCTGTTCACTTCCATGTCTATTTGTGCTTGAACTAACACATACATGCAAAATTAGGACAAACTGTCCATCTCTGCAAGTATCCTTGTAAACAGTTGCTTATGGCTTAGGTAATGCAACCAAAGAAAACAGATGTGTATCATTATATTGGAACTGCGCATTCGGTCTTAAAGTGACAGCAGGCTAATATTCTTACTGCTTTCTGTGTCATGAATGTTACCAAACAACAAAATACAAAGAAGAAATCACTTTTGCAGCTTTAACACAGATTAATTATATTTAATTTATACAGTGAAGACTATAATTTATATTTGATTATTCATTTTCTGTACCTGAATGCTTACCTGAAATATATAAAGCACTGTTTAATTAATTTGCATCACCCTAATCATTCTAGAATTATTCGTTCTTTCCAAATTGAGCTATTCAAGTAATCTGGTGAATTTATTTCATATCGCAATATATATCGCAAAAAAACAAAATATTGCAATGTCAGTTTTTTTCCAATATCTTGCAACCCTAATAGAAACAGGAACTAAACAGAGTGTTACTGACAGACTGGGAAGAGAGGTGCTGCAACAATGTAAAATATTTGGAAAAATAATGTGTTTTTTGAACAGTCAAGCATGAAAACCTATTCTAGTAGACTCCAAAAACAAACAGGCATAACAGGTCCTCTTTAAGAAAAGCTTAGGCTAGAGCACAGAAAACATTACAAGGCATTTCCTATTTAACCCCACATTTTCAATAGTGTCTAAGGCTTTTGAATCACACTATGTTAATGAATTGATCAAATTTTATATTTTAGTAGTAAAATATAATGGAATAAATAACTTCAAATGAATTATGTGATCAACTAATTAAAAAAAGGTGCCAAGGCGATACCATGGCAAGTGATTTCAGATATAGTTTATAATGGTACTGTATTTTGATATACTGTATATCATAATACTAAATGACACTATATTCATGAGACATTGTATTTACATAATACTCTGCAGTGTTTTATATAATGTTCAAAAAGCAAGGTATTACCACAGTACCATGTCCAAAAATCATGACAGTATCATGTTACTTTGTACAGTTTTGTTAGTGCTTCCAAGTTGAAGAAACCTTTAAAAACAACACTGGTTGTTGAAGACAGAGATCCATAAAACTTTCTGTTGTAACATCTGTAATATGCTTTTATAGGCCTCGTAAAACAATTTTATGAAAAATTGGATGCAACCTTGTTGAAAAGAGAAAAAGCTTTTCCTACTGTTCCTAAATTCCACAGAACCACATCAGCTATTGTGCTGTCAAACCACCTAGTGACACTGGCATGGGTTTTACTTGACAGTGAACGCACAACACCAGTGCTCTGACATGGACGAGCTACAAAACAACGGAATTGATTCAAAAAGAGAGAAAATAAAAAAGACAGTTAAAGTGTCTGGTGAGAAGATAAAACCTTTGTATGGGGGGAAAATGTGTGAAAGACAAGCAAAAATTAGCAAACAAGTACCGCAGACAGATATTGCTTGTGAATTGAATTATAAACCTTTCATACTGGCTAGCCTCATTAATGCTTTCAGTGAAACTGCTATGGAACCACAGCTATACCTGAGAAACAACAACATCTGTTCAAAACACACATGGAAACTTTTCTTCTACAGAAATTCTAACACTCTACAGACTAGGTTTCAAACCAAACCTAGAGGAAAAATGTATTAAATCGGTACTCAAACCCAACATAAGTCCTAAGATAAGAGAGAGTAACCTATAAGTCGCTCTCTCTTATCTTAGGACTTATGTTGGGTTTGAGTACCGATTTAATCTCAGATGTTTCTACATTAGGAGGTTTAAAAATTGAAACAAATTAAAGAAGTGTTGACATACTACATTTATGTGAATGGCAGTACGGATCATTTGAGTTCATATTGAGATCTCTGACTTTTAAAAAACTTTAACAGACTTTAA